>NC_034190.2:36594388-36763440 GCF_002021735.2 Oncorhynchus kisutch | reverse complement strand
TTTCATTGATGACCCTATGTGAACTCTATGTGAACCCTATGTAGTGAATGACGTGTGCTGTCTCTGGTCAGGCAAGCCTGGTTAGGTGGGGGCTATGGGGTGAGTAAGGGTCCATTTGACAGGCCGTTAATGATTGATGACCCAAGCCTGATAGACAAAGCCTGGGTAGGTGGGGGCTATGGGGTGAGTAAGTCCTTTGACAGGCCGTTAATGATTGATGACCCAAGCCTGATTTATGACCCTATGTAATGATTTATGACCCTATGTCATGTAAAGGGTGCATGCCCTGGGTTGAGTAAGTGACCATGTGTCAGGTCAACCTGTTACTGTTTCTCACGGTTTGGGTTGGTTAAGGCCCCTTATAAAGCCGCTGAACAATACCTGTTTAAGAGTGCACAAGATCTTAAGAATAACCATGGAATTTGGGATCGGTACCAAAGCAGTGATGACTGTAACAACTGAAACAGGCCTTCGGGTTGCCATAGAGCAAGGGCAAAGTATCAACCAGCAATATATGATGCGCCAAAAAAACGTTTTTTAAATGTGTATAGAACCCAAATACCGCCAGCAAATGCTCTGACAGATCAAGTGTTGATGTCTAATGGCCAGCAGTGGGGGTATCGTTTGATTACCTGGCCTGTAGAGTGACCCTCTATACGGTAGATGAAAGGAGAAGAATATACAGACCAGACTGTAGGGCTTGGAATAATGGTGTGAAGACTGGTCGGGTTTTCGCAAGGTTGTGTGTCCTGAACTGAGCCTTATCACCAAGGTGGTATAGTGTGGTTCACGGGCCACCGAGACCCGTTGGGAAGGTACCCCGGACTCCTCAGGACAAATATTTCACAGGGTGAAAATACAAAGAAAGAATGGCCGACCGTGCGGCAGCGTGGAGTTTCTATATCGCACCGAGGCAATCCGAAACCACAAACTTAGGGGTGGTGGGCCTGACTGGGATACCCGACTGCGTCTGCTTATTCCTTTTAACAGTTTGGGATGTACTGGAATTGAAAATGTTGCAACCGTTGGATGCTCTCTTTGTACAGCAGCCCACAGCGTCAGAGCCTTGTTCATTTAAAGAAGTGCATAATATATACGAATCGTAAAGATTAACGATGCAAAAGAGCCTCAAGAAGATACAGCGTCAGAAGAAAACTAAGTAAGCGATGCTTTAACCCCGCCCCCCCAGATACCCAAGGGCCTTGTTCTACACATAAAAGAAAAAAGCAGCCAGTTCTTCATTTCAGCATACACCATGGATCTCCAGACCATCTACGAGGAAGCCACTACGTCATGGGGGCCCGACACTAAAGACTCTATGCCACGAAGCCCTACACTCTACGCACCCCTGGCAAGACCCGTGACACCCCCGACATTTACCCAGCCTGAGGATGTGTTTGATGGGGTGCCAGTACTATTTTGTGGATACAATCAAGGCCTCTGTAGCTACACTTTTTAAACGTGGTGATTGGCGAATATATACGAGAAAAATGCATCGGCTGTGAGATCAATCATCCCAGCCAGCGTCGTCATCCTTGCCTCTACGACCCTCCTAGATACTACTTTTTCAATCATTTTGAGGAGCTGGTGAAAAGACTGTGGTCCTGCCGTTTTATACCAGCGCTGGTCATCGCCCTGGAGTCTATGGGTATTGCGCCGTCTATCCCTAGAGTTTACGGGGTAACCGAAGCCTTCCTACATGAACTGAAGGAGGCCCTCTTCATCCATGAGAAACTCAAAGAAATCCGACACACCCTGGTGGACGACAACAAATACAGGGAAGCTGTGATGGCTGATGTGATGCTTTTCTGGCTCAATAAATCCCAAGAGACCGAGTGACATTTTGTTTATTTAGAGCTATGGGTAACTATGTGTCTACGATGTTTGAGCGAATAAATACATTTTTTCTTTTGAGAGACCTACAAATGTTAGCATCAGATTATTGAAAATAAAGTGAACAATGTAAAGTTCTACACAACCCACATACAAGGGTTATTGTAGAGCGTGTGTTAAAAATGGAGCAAATCATGAAACATGTCCGGACATACGGGCGAGAGTTTACAATGGTCACATATGGTATCAAGGCTTGTTGAGGATTCTGAAGAACTAGAAATAACTTTGGCTAAGATTTTAACATATTTGTTTGAACCACCCTTAATGTGAATGTGTATCATATTTGTTGTTTATATACTTATATATCAGACGTGTGTGTTTTAAAAATTCAGCGAAACAAACTGTAAATCTAAACAATATATACAGGGTGTTGCATGCTGTGATTGTTGAGAAACGGGACTTGTATCTTGCAACCAAATCCTGAATTGTCTGTATACGTAATAATTGTTGCATTCTTAAAAATAAAAATTCACAAACTGGAAATGTTGTCGTTATATGAAAGTGGCTCATTACAGTTATTGTACCTCAGAGAGGGCAAGAAGGATGGCTGAGCAGCTGTTGAAAAACATATATTATAATCCCTCTAACCCCGGGTCTTATGGGGGTAAGAGCGTTTACAGAGAGCTATAGTCGAAGAAACAGGTAGTCTGTTAAGCGATGCTAAAGTGAATGAATGGTTATCAGAGCAAGATGCCTACACTCTACATAAACCTGTAAGAAAACATTTTCCAAGAAATAGAGTTTTTTCTACGCATCCATTATCCCAATTTCAGGCGGATCTATGTGACATGCAGTCCCTTGCCGATAAAAATGATGGAAATCGCTACATGCTAACGGTTATAGATATTTTCTCTAAATTAGCCTATGTAAGGGTGTTAAAAAATAAGAGCGGGGGCAGAGGTGACCAGGGCCTTTGAATCGATCTTGAAGGCAGGAGGCGCCCCCAAGAAAGTGCAGACGGATGGCGGAAAAGAATTTTTAATCAAACATTTCAGAAGCTAATGAATAAGTATAATATAGTACATTTTGCTACAGGCTCTGATTTGAAAGCTTCGGTTGTGGAACGCTTTAATAGGACTTTGAAAGAGCGGATGTGGCGCTATTTTACAGCTCACAACACCAACCGATATACAGACATAGTTCAGGATTTAGTAAACGGTTACAACCACAGCTACCATAAGACTATACGTATGAAGCCCTCGGAGGTCTCTTCGGAAAACTCTTTTCAAGTCTTTAAAAATATGTATGGTTTGTTCCCACTTCGCCGTAAGAAAAAATGACTTTTAAATTCCTAGTGGGTGACTTGGTGCGTATATCAAAGTTGAGGGGTGTTTTCGACAAAAATACGAACAAGGCTTTAGCTCGGAGTTGTTTACCGTTACCGAATGTCTGCCACGCATTCCGCCGGTCTACAAATTAAAGATTATGACGGGGATCTTATAGAGGGATCTTTTATGAGAAGGAATTACAGAAGGTCCAGTTGGGTAAAGACAAAGTCTTTCACGTGGAGGAGATTCTAGATCAGAAGAGAGAAAAGGGTAAAAAATGGTTGCTGGTCCGCTGGAAAAACTGGCCTCAAAAGTTCAACAGTTGGGTATTGGAGCAGGATGTGGTGGAGGCAACGGGGGTTAATTTAAACCCCTAGTCATGATAACTAGCGCATCATTCGCGTGTACACAGTTGGGCATCATGGAACACAGCGGCTTCTACCTGACTCTCCCCAGTAATGCGTCGGCACAGATATATCGTAATAATCAGAGTTCGAAGTATACAACCAATTTTCCAAAGCCTATAGAGTTATCAGAGGCTTGGGAGTAGGTCTCAGCGAGATTACATACCCCCATAGTTGGTATAATATCAAAGCTAAGGACCGTGATTTTTATTGCAAAAGGTTCTCGGAACCTGCGAAACTTATTAAGCTTAAAAAGGTTTCTATAGAACCGTCGACAGGATCGTCTCAGAGTTGAATGAACACCTAACCCTGAACAAGATGGAAATATTCCTATTCTACAATCCAATCCATAAAAGGATACAAATCTCAGGGCCTGCTAACGGAGGTATAAAGACCAGCGGTAATTTATCCTACATGTTGGGGATGGGTCCCAATAAATGGACGTATGTGAACGATAAATTATTCCCATTCCCTGCGGATATACATGCAGGCTTTTACAACATATTTGTCTATACCGACATCATAACCTATCAAAGGGTCGGAGACAGCTGTGTCCCCCTCCTGCGAACAGTTCATATAGACGGCAAGGATGGGGACATCGTCACTGTCAATTATGACAAGCCGCACTACGTACATGTCAGCAAGAACTATATTGAAAACATTCTGGTTGAGCTTAAAACGGATCAGAACGAAAACATTGAATTTACTTATGGTAAAACGATTGTAAAACTCCACTTTAGACCCACCAAAACCTCTCTACATATATAATAGCTGTATTATATTTATAAACATAATACAAATAAAAGGGTTATGGAGCTCCATCAGCTCGACCCTAACCGTTATGTTTCATACTATGTGGATCAAGTGGGTAATGGACTACCAGGATATCATGGAGCGCCGACAATGTATGGTTCGGGGATAGGAGGTATATTCCGTAACCTCTTCAGGATGGTTTTACCGTTTATGAAGAGAGGCTTCAGCATAGCCAAACCACATTTAAAATCAGCGGCTAAAAATATAGTAAGTGAGGTTGTAGCCAATGCTATGACCCGAAGGGCGTCACCAGAGGTGGAGCATCAAGAAGGCTCGGGGCTTATGATATTGTCACGAAGGCCAAAAAAGAGACCTCCTGGTTTAAGGCGTAGACCTGCACCTAAAAAGCGGCGGTTAACTGTTAAAAGAACCTCAGTAAGTCAAAGACGGGGTAAAGTGAGGAGGTCTGTACCAAAACAGGCTAAAAGAATACTAGGAAGTATTTTCTAAAAGAATAAGTGACATGGCTCTTTTACATCGAATGTCCTCTGAAGCTATAAAGACAGAACTTGATCTTTTCACGGCACCGTTAACGCAGCATTCAATAGATAGATCCAGTTATGTGGAGATAGCCCCTCTCTCTGCTATTACCGATAACGGGCCTATCGAATTTTTCATACCAGGCCATGGTGACAACTATCTGGACCTCAACAACACCTTGGTGCATTTACGTCTAAAAGTGACCAAAAGAGATGGGTCTAATATTGCAGACGATGCCAAAGTGAGTCTCATTAATTACCCCTTGGCCACCATTTTCTCCCAAGTTGATGTGACTTTGGGTGAACGCCTAATCAGTCAAAGCAGCGCTACATACCCTTATAGAGCCATCATGGAGTGTTTACTAAACTACTCCGAAGACACTCTCAAAACCCAATTTAGCGCCGGGCTGTTTAGCAAGGATACTGCAGGAGCCTCTATGGAATCGACAGACCCTTCCACCGGTGCAAACAAAGGACTAGCGGCACGAGCTCGCTACTGCGCCGAATCTCGAGAGTTTCATTTGCTAGGCCCTATACACTCTGACATTTTCTTTCAAGAACGGTTACTCTTAAATTCGGTTGATTTAAGATTAAAATTAACCAGGGCCAAGGATGATTTTTGCCTGATGTCTCCCCAAGACGGGGATTTTAGTTTGAAAGTGTTGGGGGCAACCCTTTTTATTAAAAAAGTATCTGTATCTCCGGCCGTGCGCCTGGGTCACTCACATGCTTTGATGAAAGGAAATGCCCTTTACCCTCTCCAAAGAATTACCATGAAAACCTTTAGCATACCTGTGGGCAGTAGAATCTGCAGTCAAGAAAACCTATTTCTAGGCCCTTTACCTAGATATGTGGTTATAGGTCTGGTTGATCACGCCTCTAATACGGGCAGTTTAGATAAAAACCCCTTTAATTTTCAGCACTTCAATGCAGAGTATGTAGCGCTCTGTCAGGACGGACGTCAGGTTCCGGCGAAGGCTTTCCAACCACAATTTAATAACAACATATCTGTGCGAGAATTTTACAATCTATTCCTGGCTACAGGGCGACATCTAAAAGATCTCTCTTTACCTATTGACAGAAATGATTTTGCAGAGGGTTACACATTGTATGCTTTCAATTTATCACCTGATGATGACACCTCAGGAAATCTGTCTGTGGTGTCCCAAGGTAACCTCAGGCTGGAAATGCGTTTCCGTACACCTTTAGCCTGTACAGTTAGCATGATTGTTTACGCATGCTCTGATTCAATCTTGGAAGTGAATGCCCGAAGACAGGTCTTAGTGGATTATTATTAAGGACCTTTGAACAAAGACATGAATACCCAAGAGTTGGACGGGCTCATGAGCCGCTTGATTGGAAAACAATTTTGTGGAGTGTTGGCTTGTGATGAATTACCTATGGAGATATGGTCTGAGAGGCCTGCAATGTTTATTGTCAATACCCATCCTAAACACATGCCTGGTGAACATTGGCTAGCTATGACATTAGAACAGGAAGGTGGACGAAAAATCTCAACTTTTTTTGATTCCTATGGCTTTCCCCCCGGTTTTTCACATTTCCCTAAATCTATTAAAGATTTTTTGACCCTAAACGGTACAAAGATCTACTACAACATCAAACAAGTGCAAGATAACCTTTCCACTACATGCGGTCACCACTGTGTATTTTACCTGTGCCAAAGAGCCCGGGGAGTTTCTTTTGAAGATGTTATGTCTCTTTATAAGGATGATTTAAGAAGTAATGATAACCTTGTATCTTGTTTTGTTAGAAAATATCAAAAGTGTTCAAATGTGTGTCCTTTAAGAACGCGTAATCAAGGCGTATGCTCACGTCATATGTTTCAAGAATGCCACAAATGTTAACTTGCTTATTTTTCAAATAAAAAATTTATTGAATTTAATCATAGTCATTCAAAAGTCATTTTCAAAAGTCTAACCACGCCGAGAGATCGGGTTTAGGAAAAGGTCCTGAGACGTTCATGGGAGTAAATGAGTTAGCATCATCGCTTTCATATGGGGCCGGTGTCGTTGGGGCATCTTTAGGGGTGCTGTATCTCGTTGAAGGCTTTTGTTTTAAAGCTTGAATCTGTTGACGAAGCTTATGGTTGGGTACACCGGAGAGGGGGATGTTGAGGATTGCCAGGGCCTTAAGAAACTGACGCCAGCCGGGAGGCCTTCGGTCATCAGCAACCTTGTGGGCAGCCGTGGTACTTTTAAGCAAGTCCTGCATATGGGACCCCCTAACCACAGAGCCCTGAAGGATAAACTCTCCAGAGTCGTTCCAAGCAGCTATCCCCTTTGAGTCTTTTATCTTGTTCATAATGTATTTAACATTCTTCCTGTTACGTAAAGGCACATGTGTCAGTAGGTCATGCATAACTTTATCTTCAAATGGCATTTGAGCTTCACCCGACATATTATCGCCACTAGGTAAGATCGACGGTACAGGCCTTACAGGGGCATGGCTATCGTTAGGTTCGACATCTGTTAAAGGGTCCGGTAGGGAAAGGGTTAAATGGTTAGTCTCTCTCTCCCCTTGCTTTACCCGAGTCAAATACCTTTGCATTAGGTTTGTGTATTTTTGAATCTTATCATAGGGGTTCAATCCTTTTCGGTTCAAAACATCCTTCATGGCCTTATCCAAATCATTTTCCGCTGTTTGTCTGATATCTTCAGGACCCTGCATTTGTTTTTTAAGTCTATCCAACTCTTGTTGAGGCACCAAGTACATTTTAGTGGCCATCACACCCACGTGTTCAACCACCACGTCTGGCCGCAATAAGGCTGGTGATGAAGGGCACGGCTATACTGAGTAAAGGTAGAAGAAAACCCCCAGACTGTTGTATACTATGTCTTTTCTTTTGAAGACTGGCCCTTTTATTGGCAAAGAGTTTGATCGCTGTCTTTTGTCTCCTTAATTTTTTCAATTGGTTCAGGGTGAGTGGAATGCGTCCTTTGAGAAGATTCAAAGCAATCTCACATAGGGCTAATATGAGATCTGAAGAACAGCGACCCAAGATGGCCTTCCGTTCTTTAGCTGTAGAACCTACTAGCCTTCTCAAGAGGGGGAGGTTTCTTTTTAAACGCAGAGACATAGCGTTTACTTTTTAGGAAGGTATGCAGCAGGCCTCTCCCCCGGAAACAGCCCTGTACGTAGCCTAAGGTGTTCTGGAGTATTTGCTTTTAAATCCACGATTAAATAAGAAAATGGCTCTTTGGTAGCGTCCTCATAGCTCTCCATAAAGTATGATTTCCGTCCAGGGTACATCTGCTGAGCTAGAGTGCTAATTTGCAGTTTGTCTCTAGGATTTTTAAACAATACCATGTAGTTGGCATTCAAGCTAATGGTCCGACTATTTTTACCTTGGTGAAACACATTCTGGACCAAGTAAAGCACGGACAGGTTTCTATGATGAGTATATTGGGTAAAAGCTCGTGCAATTTCAGGGTGTTCGCTACCAGCAAATAGCATATCGTCCAAAACCAGCAGATTATTTACATGTGGGGGGAGAAGTTCATCATCAGACAGAGAATCGGGTATTCCTTCAACAAACTTGATTTTTATTGTCTTCAATAATTCATCATACAGAGGTTGGTAACATGAATAACACCATACAATATTGTCAGGCTTTTGAGATAACACATGTTCAGAATTCTCTAAAATACTTTTTACAAAAAAAGTTTTGCCACTGTTTGAAGGGCCGGCAATTAATGCTGAAAAAGGCAATTGTAGCCGGGGGTCAAAACCCTCGACAGCAGTCATAATATCTTAAGCTTTAAGACACACTGGGGCTTGTAGCATAAGTCAGTAGCCAAAGGGCAATGTGGTACCGTCAGGCAATAGCTGTCTCTTGTCATAGACTACCCTGAATCTTTTAGTGAGTGGTGCGTTTCTTAGATGGAACCCCTTTTTATCCCTCACTATTTTGTTGTAGGAGCTCAAAATCTCCAAGTCACTATTCTTGTCCTTTACGAACCCCTCGACCAAGCGCGTGATTGATTCCAAGTTTACACGCGGTGCATTTTCATAGTTTTGAGTCACGCCTTTGGCTTTCAACACCACGTGATTGGCTTTAGTCCTAAAAGCATAGCTTTTTGGACCACATGAGGACCATTCTGTAATATGGTCACCCTCTTCGAGTTCACTCGTTAAACCCCCAAGATAGTTGCTAAGTGGGGGGGTCCAATCCCCCGGTTTGCTTACATAGACCACAGAGTCTGTGTCGTGGTAAAGAACCCGCCTCTGAAGCTGTTCCATGAGGGTGTACAGTTCAAGGCGGCCATAGGCTGTGGTAAATGCTGCAAGAAACACATTTACATTACCCGGGGGTAGAACCCACTTTTGGTGGCGCCTCCATTGCACCAAGGCAATGTCTTGACTCAAGAAGGAAAAATGTGAAATTTCGTATTGGTCCGAAAAAACAAATTCCAAAAATTCTTCGGGGTCTTTAATGATCGAAGTTGTTAGCATATTGCATCTCTGCGCTAATTTCCCCCAAAGGGAGTTCAAGTACAATTTCGACACATTTCTTTTGGTTTTGTTGACCTCTATTCTGTCAGGGTCAAGAAGTATGCCTTCTCTGTCATGGTAGTCTTGAATGTACTGGTCTTTACTTTCTTGATCTGTGACCGATGCAGGATAGCCTGAAGCCATCTGCTTGCATCTCAAGAAGGTTTTGATGTACTCTTTAAAAAGTGTGTCTGATTTCCTGGAAAAGTTCCACACTTCAAAGATTTTGGCCACACGATACCCCTTCTCTAAAGCCTTAGAGAATTCTACAGTGACCCATACACCGGTCAGGGCTCTTTCTTGATCTGTGTGATCACAGGGGTTTTCCTGGTTGTGGTTTTCACAGCATGTGCGACAAAGGGGAAAGAAAAGTTTTCCTTTAGGACCCTTGTAAGGCAACACAGGTATAAACAGCCCCCTAGGAGGGTAGACAGTCGCTTTGATTAAACCAAAATAATTTTGGGGTTCGTCAAAGTCGCTGTGAATAATTTCAGGATGCCCTATAGGATAGAATGAGGAACTCATTACATGAGGATATAGGGATGTAAAATCTACATAGCCTATTGTCTCGTCGGGTTGAGCTACATAACGCAATGTCAAAGCATTGGTCCGGCCTCCAAACAAGGCCTGTCGCGGTTCCAGGGGCTCTGGAGGGTCATAATGGGTAAGGAAGGCCTTAACACTAGGATCTGCCTTTTTGAGGGCTGTCCATTCGTGCTCCCACAAAACCACAACTTTTAACCCGTAAGTAGCCTTTAAAGAATTCAGTTTGTCTTGAAACTCTTGGTACATTTCCCCAAAAGTCTTTTGGGTTAGGACACACAAGGTGTGGGGGACAAAGCATAATTTACAACCGTGGAAGAAACAACCGTTGTACTCATACACTGTCTCAACCCCGTCAATCTGTGTGTATCCATCTACATGGTAAGGCCCAAAAGCCTTCTCCCCCCGATTCAAAGCATGTTGGATAAAAATATCTTTATCCTGGGCCAAGTACTCCAACCATTGAATGGAACCACTAGAGTAGGCCTTGAATTGGCGTCGGTAGTTGTCTGGCGATGGGATAGCTATAGATTCAGGAGTTAGATAGTGTGTACGATAGGTTTTCATGCACGCTGATGCAATAGTTGTACAGCTCCAGGGGTCAATGCCCGCATCTTTGATTACCTCTTCTCTGAATCTGAGGCATCCTTCACGAAGTATAACAACGTCATTGTCACAGTATGATTCCATCTCTTTATGGAAATCAAAAGTGCCATGTCTTACGGTCTCGTACCATGTCATGAATCTCTCACGCTCTTTGGGAGACATTTGATCACACCCGTACATTTCGGGGGCTGGATAAGATCCTATATAATGTAGATTCTCCTCAGATGTGAAGAAATGAGGGAAATAGCCTTTGACAGAGTTTTCAAAACCCAAGGCCTCTGGCATTTGAGCCAATCTCATGGGTAAGAAGCTTAAGCTGTCAATGTATCTCTGTTTGAAGGCGGGGTCAACAAAGCATAATATTTTACTCCCTTGAGCTATGACACTGGGTGCCACGCCTTGCTGTATCAAAGGGTTCAGAAGCAGATAGGAGTCATAGGCCCTAGCATTGTGAGCTATAAACGTGAAGTTTCTGTACTGGGCTTTTCTAAAATGTTTTAGAAAGAGTCGGGCACAATCGGGTCCCTCGGCCGACCATTTTTCACCCTTGAAAGTCATGGTTGACACAAAAATAGGCAAATGAACCCCTGATTGCTGAGTTGTCTCAAAATCATAAAACACATATTTCTCTGTATGTTCATCTTCAGCCAAGGGCTGAATGTAACACTCATGTGTTACTTCTTGAACTGCTTCCGCGTCTCTGCTTTTCAAAGGACCTTTACAGATTGGGCAGTGTATAATTCCACAAACATGAGGTTTAGGGCTATCTATTTTAAGGTTGTAATTGCAATGACATTTTGGACATTTCTTGTTAATGTCACAACTGCTTACAGATTTACATGCCTTGGGATGCCATGTTTCAGTTTTGTGTTTTTCGTAACAGTAGGCCGAACGACATGTGCGGTGACAATCCGCACAGGGGGTCAAGTTTAGCGGCTGCATAGGGCAATGTTTATCCAGACATACTGAACAGTTGTAACGGCACGAGTGCCCCCCCATGCGTGTGTAGCCGGTATGACAGGCTGGACAGACATATGGCGCGCCTAAAAAGGCTGTGATGTTAGTTACGGCATAGTAATGCTCATTTTGCACATAAAAGTACATAGTCTTAGGATGTGGTTCGGGTATATTTTGGAACTTGAGGAGAGCGTCATTAGCCCTACTGTGGTACAAAACCACAATCTTGATGTTCAGAAAGTTTTCAAATTTGACTATGTCTGAGAAAGCCACAGCATCCTGTATACCGAGACCCACCGCAGTTTGTAGCTCGAGAGCTTTATGTAACGCGGCTTGATCCGTACATCCGGGGCTGAGTAAGTGGGCCAAACCTATGGCAAAACATAGCTTATTACCTGGATTGTGAACGTTTATGAGATAGGCCCTTTTATTGCTTATGATTTCGGACTGCATTAAACTCTCGAGCTTTCGTCTCTGACCCCCGCCCCCTTGTGGTTGTCGTACTAATTGTACTACAAGTTCGAGGGTCCTATCTGCTAGCACGTTTAAATTTGACTGTACAAGGCGTTCTAGCAGTTTAACAAATTGTTCAAGCTCTGCTTCACCATTCTGTAAAATAAGCGATACCTTGCTCTGTAGACTGTCTCCACAAATTTCCAACTGTAAGAGATCCCTAGGTTCGCTATAATCTCTGATCCTAGCTAACAGTTCATTCAAAGTGTCCATAAGCATTACGTAAAACACAGCATATTCCCGAATCTGACCCCCCCATGCGAAATTGAAAAACTGGCGAACCTCAATATTGTTGAATTTATTTCGACGCAAAACATGTACACTTCGATCAAGACCTCCCCCCTCCAGATTTACTAGGCAATTGTCCAACTGTTCAAAAACATCGTATTGGGTTTCAGACTCTTCGGACATTGGTGTTAAAGGCTGATTTATAGGTGTCTGGGGTGCCGAATTAAACCTAGCGCTCTCGTTCTGTACACTGATCTCAAGACCGCCCCCCTCCAGATTTGCTAGACATTTGTCCAACTGTTCAAAAACATCATATTGACTTTCAGACTCTTCGGACAATGTTGTTAAAGGCTGTCTTAGAGGTGTCTGTGGGGCCGAATTAAACCTAGGGCTCGCGTTAAGCTGGGTAATTAGAGATATGATGGTTTCGGGAATCTGTGTTAACATGTTTTCCTCGGAAGGCCCTGACTCATTCATACGTGTAATAATGTCTATGAGTTCGGAGGGAATCTGGGATAATAGATTTTCATCTATTGTCATTATGTCAATTACCCCCGAATCATTCATATGGTTAACTATATCTTGGAGCTCTGTAGGGATCCTGGCTAAGAGTGTTTCAATTGTCTCACTTTGGTCTATAGGGGGCGCCATCTGTCTAATTAAGGATGTGTGTGTGTGTGTGTGTGTGTTTACATGTGTGTTTTTTAACGGCGGTATTTGCTTGTTTTAGCCCTAATGTTTTTTAACATACGGGGTAGCTCGCTACGCCAGAATGACACATCCTGATTGTATTGATGCTCGAGTAGAATACACATGCGCCTCTGGAGTAGAGCCTTTCGTGATTTTAAACCCAGGGTAAACGCTTTGAAAAAACGTTCTTGGTCTATTTCAGAATCTGCTGTTTCCCCCACAGAATTGGCCGATTCAAGAAGGTTGGCAGCTTCACAGAACATCAAATCGTCTACCTCAGAAATGTCATTTAAATCTTTGACATCATCAGGTTTCGCTGGTGTCTTTGGAGCCTCCTCGGGGATGCTTGTCTGGGCATCCTCCGATGTTTGTGCGTTGTGTTCATAAGCCGGTGAGGAGTCTGAAATAAAAATAATACATACACAAATAGGTTATTAACCCTAAAATATGTTAAAAATGCCAAATACATTTCAGATATAAGCCTATATATTAACAATACATTAATTAAATACCTCGGCTTTTTTGACGAGGGCTGTTCTGAAGAAGCTCTGAAACCAGGGGCTTTTGTCTTTGTTCAACCTGTATTACAACATCTGCAGGTCCGGTAGATGGGGAGCCTGAAAAAAACAAAAAAACAGCATTAGGCCTTGTTTTAACATATTCCGGCATAAAAAAAATATATAAATATTAAAATAATAATATATATAAATAATAATATATAATTGATTCATACCTAGTCCTTGGAACGACGTCTCGTGAATATCGGCCAAGTAGAATTGTTCGGGTGAAGCGGAACTGTGGATCTGAGCACTAATTATCCTTTGGTGTTTAGAAATATGGGGGACAACGTTGTCCTGGCCAAGGGGAGTTGACCTGCCGTTTAAAGTCTCTGTTCGCTGCTTTTGGGTAAATACATCCTGGGAGTAGGGCAGAATTGTCTCGTAGTCATATGCTTCGCAGAAACCGTTCAGGCTCCATAGGGCATCGTTTAACCTTCTAGGCTTTAGGTCCTCTGTAAACATATAAAATAACTTTTAATATAAGATGCCCACACTTTTTGTTTTTAAGGTATAAATATTTTTATGTATGGAATTCTTGGAGCTTACTTACGTTGACAATTCAGGGCAGGCGTTTGTTTCGGAGCCCCATGGGATGGTTCGAGCTCAGTTATACCTCGGAGTATCTGCGTGAATGCTTCAGAATCTATAAAACATTCGACAATATTAAAGCTATAATCACTTTAGCTAATATTGCCTTGTTATACGGTAAGCATACTGATCCTAATGATTGTTTAATATTTCTATAACATCCCACGCTTTTCAAACAATTCCCCACAACAATCAAATCTAATAAAGATTTATTTCAAGAACTCACCTTGCGATAGATCCATTAGACTGTTTTCCCCGATTATCTTTTTTAACGCTTCAGTCCGATAACGATTCTTGGAGTTTCTGGAGGTGCTATTTGCATCGGAACTAAAACGCTGCTAACATTGCCCATGGTTTCTAGCGCTTTTGTACCCTACGACCTAGAGAAAAACCCCTGAATGATTTTTTTACATAGCATTTGGGGTTTGTCGTTTTTTTTTTGGGCTATACCCCCGCCCATGGTATATTTGACACATTTCAAACACATGGTATTGGGTGTGTCTAAACATTAGGATCCTTTTGGAGCTTCTAAAATCTCCGGGGTGCTAGCACCTAGATGCATGGGGGTGTGTTGTTCTCGACATCGCTGGGATGAATGACTTTTTAGCCCACCTAAAAAAAATAGTTTTATGAAAGGCCTTTAAGATTAGGAGTCGTAAGACACAATATTATTGTTGGGGGGTAGGCATCTGTTTTGCAGGCTAGTGTAAACCTTGGTTTCAAACGACCCACCAGGCATGCATGGGTATTTTTTTAACAAACAACCCGCCCCCCTTTTTCTGTTTTTGAAACACACACACACACACACACACACACAGCCACTACAGAAAACTCCCTCACGCACATGCGCGCGCACATGGCTTTTTCCGCAAGATTTTTCTCAGGGACAGACTGCGCTAAGAGTGAACAAACGCGAGAGTTCATAACGTGGTGAGATTCTGATTTTAAAACCATTTATTTCATTCAAAATATTTAGTACATACATTTTATATCGTTACATTCTTAAGGTATTTTACGATGCCTTTCTTACAGATCCTGGGAGCTTATGCAACCAACCGCAATTGTCCGTGTCGAGTTCACCCTCAAAAGGCAAGGCTCTCTTGCTATGTCCATCAACACATGGTAAGTTTTCACTCCAGGGGTAGATCCGCCGTCGGGCCTTTTGGTCTTGACTCTGTCTCAAGGAAAGCCTCGCCCAGCGCTTTAACTGTTCCCCATTTTGGAAGAGAATGTCCAGCTTATTCATAAGTGTTATGAAAATTGGATAATCCACCCATTTAAAACTAAACACAGGAATAAAAAAGTTTACATGTTTGCGGGCTCTGGAAGCTACCGGAGAATTGACAGACTTTGTAGCATTAGCCTTATCATAAAGGTCACAGGCTAAAATTGTCACTTTGTTGTCAGGGCTATAGTCCATTGAAGCAATTCTTAGAGCCTTGAGATCACTGCGGCCGCAGACCTGTTCTTCCAACGCATATCCTGGCACATTTGTAACACTTAGGACCTGTTCAATTTTACAAAGAGCCAGCCTGATGTTTAGCCATTCTCTCATCCCCAGAGCCGGGGGAAAACTCCCAGGTTTTGCAGGATAAAGGGGTTTGGGTCCACGGTCTGTGAATATCTTTACCGTAGAATCCTCCGGGTGGAATATGTAAGACATGTGGCCCTCACTCGTACCCAAAAATCCTTTAAAACATTCTGGAGCTTCACACAGAACTTCTTCAAGGCTTTGGTCACTGGGTTCATGACAAGCCGAGCATAACATCCCTAAAATTGGCATAGGTGTCATTTTTGTTTAATATTCAGGGGGGTTATCATGTACAGTCTTAAACAGGTATTGTTCAGCGGCTTTATAAGGGGCCTTAACCAACCCAAACCGTGAGAAACAGTAACAGGTTGACCTGACACATGGTCACTTACTCAACCCAGGGCATGCACCCTTCTACATGACATAGGGTCATAAATCATTACATAGGGTCATAAATCAGGCTTGGGTCATCAATCATTAACGGCCTGTCAAAGGGACCCTTACTCACCCCATAGCCCCCACCTAACCAGGCTTGTCTATCAGGCTTGGGTCATCAATCATTAACGGCCTGTCAAATGGACCCTTACTCACCCCATAGCCCCCACCTAACCAGGCTTGCCTGACCAGAAGACATGCACACGTCATCACTACATAGGGTTCACATAGAGTTCACATAGGGTCATCAATCAAAATTTTGACCCGTGACATCTACTCTATTCTCTCTCACCAACACATCTAACACACCAACACATCTAACACACCAACACATCTAACGCACCAACACATCTAACATCCAACACATCTAACGCACCAACACATCTAAAATCCAACATCCAACACATCTAAAGCACACACACATCTAACACACCAACACATCTAACATCCAACACATCCAACGCATCTAACGCACCAACACATCTAACGCACCAACACATCTAACGCACCAACACATCTAACGCACCAACACATCTAACACACCAACACATCTAACATCCAACATCCAACACATCTAAAGCACACACACATCTAACACACCAACACATCTAACATCCAACACATCCAACGCATCTAACATCCAAGACACCTAACGCACCAACACATCTAACGCACCAACACATCTAACGCACCAACACATCTAACGCACCAACACATCTAACACACCAACACATCTAACATCCAACACATCTAACATCCAACACATCTAACACACCAACACATCTAACACACCAACACATCTAACGCACCAACACATCTAACATCCAACACATCTAACGCACCAACACATCTAAAATCCAACATCCAACACATCTAAAGCACACACACATCTAACACACCAACACATCTAACATCCAACACATCCAACGCATCTAACGCACCCACACATCTAACGCACCAACACATCTAACGCACCAACACATCTAACACACCAACACATCTAACATCCAACACATCTAAAGCACACACACATCTAGCACACCAACACATCTAACATCCAACACATCCAACGCATCTAACATCCAACACATCTAACGCACCAACACATCTAACGCACCAACACATCTAACGCACCAACACATCTAACATCCAACATCCAACACATCTAAAGCACACACACATCTAACACACCAACACATCTAACATCCAACACATCCAACGCATCTAACATCCAACACATCTAACGCACCAACACATCTAACGCACCAACACATCTAACGCACCAACACATCTAACATCCAACATCCAACACATCTAAAGCACACACACATCTAACACACCAACACATCTAACATCCAACACATCCAACGCATCTAACATCCAACACATCTAACGCACCAACACATCTAACGCACCAACACATCTAACGCACCAACACATCTAACATCCAACATCCAACACATCTAAAGCACACACACATCTAACACACCAACACATCTAACATCCAACACATCCAACGCATCTAACATCCAACACATCTAACGCACCAACACATCTAACACACCAACACATCTAAAGCACCAACACATCTAACATCCAACACATCCAACATCCAACACATCTAACGCACCAACACATCTAACATACCAACACATCTAACATACCAACACATCTAACATACCAAAAAATCTAACACACCAACACATCTAAAGCACTAACACATCTAACACACCAACACATTTAACGCACCAACACATCTAACATCCAACACATCTAACGCACCAACACATCTAACATCCAATACATCTAACACACCACTACATCTAACACACCACTACATCTAACACACCAACACATCTAACACATCTAACATCCAACACATCTAACATCCAACACATTCAAAATCCAACACATCTAACACACCAACACATCTAACGCACCAACACATCTAACATCCAACACATCTAACACTCCAACACATCTAACACACCAACACATCTAACGCACCAACACACCAACACATCTAACATCCAACGCATCCAACACATCTAACACACCAACACATCTAACACACCAACACATCTAACACACCAACACATCTAATGCACCAACACATCTAACGCACCAACACATCTAACGCACCAACACATCTAACGCACCAACACATCTAACATCCAACACATCCAACATTCAACACATCTAACACACCAACACATCTAACACACCAACACATCTAACATCCAACACATCTAACACACCAACACAACTAACATCCAACACATCTAACACACCAACACATCTAACACACCAACACATCTAACGCACCAACACATCTAACATCCAACACATCTAACGCACCAACACATCTAAAATCCAACATCTAACGCACCAACACATCTAACGCACCAACACATCTAACGCACCAACACATCTAACACACCAACACATCTAACATCCAACACATCTAAAGCACACACACATCTAGCACACCAACACATCTAACATCCAACACATCCAACGCATCTAACATCCAACACATCTAACGCACCAACACATCTAACGCACCAACACATCTAACGCACCAACACATCTAACATCCAACATCCAACACATCTAAAGCACACACACATCTAACACACCAACACATCTAACATCCAACACATCCAACGCATCTAACATCCAACACATCTAACGCACCAACACATCTAACGCACCAACACATCTAACGCACCAACACATCTAACATCCAACATCCAACACATCTAAAGCACACACACATCTAACACACCAACACATCTAACATCCAACACATCCAACGCATCTAACGCACCAACACATCTAACGCACCAACACATCTAACGCACCAACACATCTAACACACCAACACATCTAACATCCAACACATCTAAAGCACACACACATCTAGCACACCAACACATCTAACATCCAACACATCCAACGCATCTAACATCCAACACATCTAACGCACCAACACATCTAACGCACCAACACATCTAACGCACCAACACATCTAACATCCAACATCCAACACATCTAAAGCACACACACATCTAACACACCAACACATCTAACATCCAACACATCCAACGCATCTAACATCCAACACATCTAATGCACCAACACATCTAACGCACCAACACATCTAACGCACCAACACATCTAACATCCAACATCCAACACATCTAAAGCACACACACATCTAACACACCAACACATCTAACATCCAACACATCCAACGCATCTAACATCCAACACATCTAACGCACCAACACATCTAACACACCAACACATCTAAAGCACCAACACATCTAACATCCAACACATCCAACATCCAACACATCTAACGCACCAACACATCTAACATACCAACACATCTAACATACCAACACATCTAACATACCAAAACATCTAACACACCAACACATCTAAAGCACTAACACATCTAACACACCAACACATTTAACGCACCAACACATCTAACATCCAACACATCTAACGCACCAACACATCTAACATCCAATACATCTAACACACCACTACATCTAACACACCACTACATCTAACACACCAACACATCTAACACATCTAACATCCAACACATCTAACATCCAACACATTCAACATCCAACACATCTAACACACCAACACATCTAACGCACCAACACATCTAACATCCAACACATCTAACACTCCAACACATCTAACACACCAACACATCTAACGCACCAACACACCAACACATCTAACATCCAACGCATCCAACACATCTAACACACCAACACATCTAACACACCAACACATCTAACACACCAACACATCTAATGCACCAACACATCTAACGCACCAACACATCTAACGCACCAACACATCTAACGCACCAACACATCTAACATCCAACACATCCAACATTCAACACATCTAACACACCAACACATCTAACACACCAACACATCTAACATCCAACACATCTAACACACCAACACAACTAACCCACCAACACATCTAACACACCAACACATCTAACGCACCAACACATCTAACGCATCAACACATCTAACACACCAACACATCTAACGCACCAACACATCTACCACACCAACACATCTAACGCACCAACACATCTAACGCACCAACACATCTAACGCACCAACACATCTAACGCACCAACACATCTAACATCCAACACATCTAACATCCAATGCACCAACACATCTAACATCCAACATATTTACACATCTTGCATCCAACACATCTAACATCCAATACATCTAACACACCAACACATCTAACATCCAACATATTTACACACCAACACATCTTGCATCCAACACATCTAACATCCAACACATCTAACATCTAATACACCAACACATCTAGCATCCAACACATATAGCATCGAACACATCTAACACACCAACACATCTCTGATGTCATATCAGATTGTTTTCATAATCACATAATCACATTACAGTATATCATACTTTATATGTTTCTACTTTACAAACATATATTTTCATTCTGTAGTTCTTAAAATCTGTAGGAGACAAACCAGTAGCACATCCTGTCAAATCTATAAGTTTAACTAAGAGCAGTCGGAATAATGTCTTTTAACAGATTAGAAGAAGAAGAATTTGAGCATTTATTTGAGGCAATTACTTTATATGAATATGTATTGCAATGTGAAACATAATTTTTTTTAGATGAAACTGATTAATTTTGTACTTAGTCAATTGAAATGTGCTTACAATGTTGAAACAACTGCCTTTTTCATGATCTGTTTTGTACTAAGAGTTGTGAAAATGTACCACATTCTTGTGAAAAGTGCACCAAAGCGATTGAAAAACAAACTGTAACTAGCGATTTCCAATTCACCAGTATATCAAATCAAATCAAATCAAATTTATTTGTCACATACACATGGTTAGCAGATGTTAATGCGAGTGTAGCGAAATGCTTGTGCTTCTAGTTCCGACAATGCAGTAATAACGAACAAGTAATCTAACTAACAATTCAAAAAAAAAAAACTGTCTTATACACAGTGTAAGGGGATAAAGAATATGTACATAAGGATATATGAATGAGTGATGGTACAGAGCAGCATAGGCAAGATACAGTAGATGGTATCGAGTACAGTATATACATATGAGATGAGTATGTAAACCAAGTGGCATAGTTAAAGTGGCTAGTGATACATGTATTACATAAGGATGCAGTCGATGATATAGAGTACAGTATCTACGTATGCATATGAGATGAATAATGTAGGGTAAGTAACATTATATAAGGTAGCATTGTTTAAAGTGGCTAGTGATATATTTACATCATTTCCCATCAATTCCCATGATTAAAGTGGCTGGAGTAGAGTCAGTGTCATTGACAGTGTGTTGGCAGTAGCCACTCAATGTTAGTGGTGGCTGTTTAACAGTCTGATGGCCTTGAGATAGAAGCTGTTTTTCAGTCTCTCGGTCCCAGCTTTGATGCACCTGTACTGACCTCGCCTTCTGGATGATAGCGGGGTGAACAGGCAGTGGCTCGGGTGGTTGATGTCCTTGATGATCTTTATGGCCTTCCTGTAGCATCGGGTGGTGTAGGTGTCCTGGAGGGCAGGTAGTTTGCCCCCGGTGATGCGTTGTGCAGACCTCACTACCCTCTGGAGAGCCTTACGGTTGAGGGCGGTGCAGTTGCCATACCAGGCGGTGATACAGCCCGCCAGGATGCTCTCGATTGTGCATCTGTAGAAGTTTGTGAGTGCTTTTGGTGACAAGCCGAATTTCTTCAGCCTCCTGAGGTTGAAGAGGCGCTGCTGCGCCTTCCTCACGATGCTGTCTGTGTGAGTGGACCAATTCAGTTTGTCTGTGATGTGTATGCCGAGGAACTTAAAACTCGCTACCCTCTCCACTACTGTTCCATCGATGTGGATGGGGGGGGTGTTCCCTCTGCTGTTTCCTGAAGTCCACAATCATCTCCTTAGTTTTGTTGACGTTGAGTGTGAGGTTATTTTCCTGACACCACACTCCGAGGGACCTCACCTCCTCCCTGTAGGCCGTCTCGTCGTTGTTGGTAATCAAGCCTACCACTGTTGTGTCGTCTGCAAACTTGATGATTGAGTTGGAGGCGTGCGTGGCCACGCAGTCGTGGGTGAACAGGGAGTACAGGAGAGGGCTCAGAACGCACCCTTGTGGGGCCCCAGTGTTGAGGATCAGCGGGGAGGAGATGTTGTTGCCTACCCTCACCACCTGGGGGCGGCCCGTCAGGAAGTCCAGTACCCAGTTGCACAGGGCGGGGTCGAGACCCAGGGTCTCGAGCTTGATGACGAGCTTGGAGGGTACTATGGTGTTGAATGCCGAGCTGTAGTCGATGAACAGCATTCTCACATAGGTATTCCTCTTGTCCAGATGGGTTAGGGCAGTGTGCAGTGTGGTTGAGACCGCATGTTTTCGTTGCAGGCCGTGTCAGTGGCACTGTATTGTCCTCAAAGCGGGCAAAAAAGTTGTTTAGTCTGCCTGGGAGCAAGACATCCTGGTCCGTGACTGGGCTGGGTTTCTTCCTGTAGTCCGTGATTGACTGTAGACCCTGCCACATGCCTCTTGTGTCTGAGCCGTTGAATTGAGATTCTACTTTGTCTCTGTACTGGCGCTTAGCTTGTTTGATAGCCTTGCGGAGGGAATAGCTGCACTGTTTGTATTCAGTCATGTTACCAGACACCTTGCCCTGATTAAAAGCAGTTGTTCGCGCCTTCAGTTCCACACGAATGCTGCCATCAATCCACGGTTTCTGGTTGGGGAATGTTTTAATCGTTGCTATGGGAACGACATCTTCAACGCTCTAATGAACTCGCACACCGAATCAGCGTATTCGTCAATGTTGTTGGCTGACGCAATACGAAACATCTCCCAGTCCGCGTGATGGAAGCAGTCTTGGAGTGTGGAGTCAGCTTGGTCGGACCAGCGTTGGACAGACCTCAGCGTGGGAGCTTCTTGTTTTAGTTTCTGTCTGTAGGCAGGGATCAACAAAATGGAGTCGTGGTCAGCTTTTCCGAAAGGGGGGCGGGGCAGGGCCTTATATGCGTCGCGGAAGTTAGAGTAACAATGATCCAGGGTCTTTCCACCCCTGGTTGCGCAATCGATATGCTGATAAAATTTAGGGAGTCTTGTTTTCAGATTAGCCTTGTTAAAATCCCCAGCTACAATGAATGCAGCCTCCGGATAAATCGTTTCCAGTTTGCAGAGAGTTAAATAAAGTTCGTTCAGAGCCATCGATGTGTCTGCTTGGGGGGGATATATACGGCTGTGATTATAATCGAAGAGAATTCTCTTGGTAGATAATGCGGTCTACATTTGATTGTGAGGAATTCTAAATCAGGTGAACAGAATCACCAGTAGATTCCATCACCAGTAGATTCCATCTGGTCATAAAACCAAATGAACTCTTGAATGAATATGGTTTAATGGCCTGTTGAATCCCACTCCAATACGGAGTCAACAGAAAGACATCCATGGGGTGTCAAAGTAACTGTTTGGTTTCTTGCTAGACTAACAATGAATATGATTAACTCAGAATAACAGGTTTCTTGTCGCACACCTAATGCCAGTCTTTTCTCTTTCACTCCCTTTACTCTGTCATAGTTGTTCTGTTCAGTGAAGAAGGTCCTGGTGGTATAGTTCCCAGCTACCGACAGGAACTAGGGTGCAGGGTGTTGAAGAAATTAAAGAGTAAACAGGAAATTGGCCCTGTTTCGATCAGCTAATGAGCTAGTTTCTCACTGGTATTTCACTGGTTTACTTGATGACTGCTGAACTGGAAGGCTAAAAGATTGACTAACTAAAAAAAAAAAACAGAATAGTGAACAATGCAGAAAAATCCTTTGTGCAAAAAAAACTTTCAGAAGTAATCCAAGGCATTTTTTATGTAGTGAGAAAAGCCTTTATTGTCTATGGCTTATGCCTGGCAAGAATACCAAAAATTCAGAAGTTTACTGGCTGGCTAAATTATATATATATATATATATATATATATATATATATATATATACAGTAGGGCAAAAAAGTATTTAGTCAGACACTAATTGTGCAAGTTCTCCCACTTAAAAAGATGAGAGAGGCCTGTAATGTTCATCATAGGTACACTTCAACTATGACAGACAAAACGAGGGGAAAAAATCCAGAAAATCCCATTGTAGGATTTTAATTTATTTATTTGCAAATGATGGTGGAAAATAAGTATTTGGTCAATAACAAAAGTTTATCTCAATACTTTGTTATATACCCTTTGTTGGCAATGACAGAGTTTTCACACACTGTTGCTGGTATTTTGGCCCATTCCTCCATGCAGATCTCCTCTAGACCAGTGATGTTTTGGGGCTGTTGCTGGTCAACACGGACTTTCAACTCCCAACAAAAAATTTCGATGGGGTTGAGATCTGGAGACTGGCTAGGCCACTCCAGGACCTTGAAATGCTTCTTACGAAGCCACTCCTTCGTTGCCCGGGCGGTATGTTTGGGATCATTGTCATGCTGAAAGACCCAGCCACATTTCGTCTTCAATGCCCTTGCTGATGGAAGGAGGTTTTCACTGAAAATGTCACGATACATGGCCCCATTCATTCTTTCCTTTACACGGATCAGTCGTCCTGGTCCCTTTGCAGAAAAACAGCCCCAAAGCATGATGTTTCCACCCCCATGCTTCACAGTAGGTATGGTGTTCTTTGGATGCAACTCAGCATTCTTTGTCCTCCAAACACGACGAGTTGAGTTTTTACCAAAAAGTTATATTTTGGTTTCAACTGACCATATGACATTCTCCCAATCTTCTTCTGAATCATCCAAATGCTCTCTAGCAAACTTCAGACGGGCCTGGACATGTACTGGCTTAAGCAGGGGGACACGTCTGGCACTGCAGGATTTGAGTCCCTGGCGGCGTAGTGTGTTACTGATGGTAGGCTTTGTTACTTTGGTCCCAGCTCTCTGCAGGTCATTCACTAGGTCCCCCCGTGTGGTTCTGGGATTTTTGCTCACCGTTCTTGTGATCATTTTGACCCCACAGGGTGAGATCTTGCGTGGAGCCCCAGATCGAGGGAGATTATCAGTGGTCTTGTATGTCTTCCATTTCCTAATAATTGCTCCCACAGTTGATTTCTTCAAACCAAGCTGCCTACCTATTGCAGATTCAGTCTTCCCAGCCTGGTGCAGGTCTACAATTTTGTTTCTGTTGTCCCTTGACAGTTCTTTGGTCTTGGCCATAGTGGAGTTTGGAGTGTGACTGTTTGAGGTTGTGGACAGGTGTCTTTTATACTGATAACAAGTTCAAACAGGTGCCATTAATACAGGTAACGAGTGGAGGACAGAGGAGCCTTTTAAAGAAGAAGTTACAGGTCTGTGAGAGCCAGAAATGTTGTTTGTTTGTAAAAAAATATACTTTTTGCCCCACTGTATGTATGTGTGTGTGTGTGTGTGTGTGTGTGTGGAGGGTGGGGAGCTCATGCAAACACCCTCAGAGAGGAGAGACACCACCAGAGAAAGAATGGGAGGGAGGGATTTTACTGTAATAGTAGTGGCTCAGCTTACTGTAACTATGGTGTAGTTTTGTTGACTGAAAGTGTGGTTTAATGTCAGGAGGTTCATCATCACATTGTGTTTCACCTTTCGCCTGTGCCAGTACTCAGTCAGTCATCAACACATGTAAATCTAAAAATGTATTTGCAGCAGCGTGGTATTTGATCAACATTTCAAATGACGTTCTGGTATGATGTATTCATAGAAATCGTATTGAATTAAAATATGATTAGAAATTGTATGCGTATGTTAAAAGGTGATAACAATAGCTTGTCAGATATTCAAAAGAGCTGAATATCCCAAAAGCTGACATCTTCTGAGAAGACATAATCCACATTCAATGTTGCAATCATTATTAGTACATTAGTATCGTCTGATGGTAAGTGATGCTGATTCTAGTTAACATCAGTGCATACTCTCAGTTCCTCTATTGTCGAAGAAAGTGAACTCAAAGAAGAGTATTGAGTGAGAGGTTGTGTGGGACTTTCTAGAGTTGGGTTATGAGTAAGAGAGGGCGAGAGTATGTGGGGGATTTGTGAGGGGGTGTCTGTGTGTGCGTTCATGTAAGCATGGATATACAATTATGGAATTTATGAAGAGAGAAAAGAGAATTCAAAACACATCCAATTTCGAGAAACAATATGTTTAATGTGAGACATTTACTATGAAGGTATCATCAAAATGCTGTACAAAAACTACAAATATGTATATATAAAAAAAATCTATTCACAACTCACTCAGAGTAGTAACAATGTTAGAACTATTCCACCATTTTTGTTTTAGGTAAAAGAAACCTTGGTGCACATGGATCTAGTTCCGGGCTTTTTCCAGTGCTACTTGTGTCGATAGTTTTGGTAAAATAACAAGAGACTAGAGCCATTCACCTGAGCATATATACAGTAATACTAGGAGCAGACTGAGTTAAGGGGTATGTGCAATACAGACTACAGTACATTTGGTTCTGGCTCACATCTACCACCAGTATAGAGGACGAATGAAATAAAGCTTTATCGACAGTCGGTAGATAACAACTGAATCGAAGAGAAAGAGCTAGAAACACAATGCTATATCAGTATATATTCAGGAACAAAATGAAAAAAAAACAGAACTGCTAAAAATGTCTTACAAATATAAATGCAATATAAATGTTTTAACATACAAAAATATCAAGAAAAAAATTGATAAAACAAACAAAAAAACGTTATTTTTGCAAGTTTCTGTGCAAAAGTATGTACCTCCAATACATCGCTAGATGACTCACAGGAAGTCCTTAGAAGCTATTTGCATCGAACCGGAACGTTATAACATTCTGACTACATTTAGTTTGCTTTTTTTCCTCCATTTTGCTACATTACATTAGAATACACTATTTAAGTCAACAAAAAATTGTTATGCTACATAAGCCCCGTTTATCCTCATATTTTCTTTGATTCTTGTTGGTTTTTTTGGCAAATACATTCACATAGTTTCAAGCTCCCTGGTCTGCCCTTTGAGCAAAAAATAAATAAATACACAAAGACTTGTCCACTAATAAAACATGAAATATCCCAGTAATAGTTCCTGGCAATGGTCCAGTGGTTTTCCAAGGAATAAGCCTCCTTGGAAGTATCAAGACATGTAACATTACGCAAACAATTTAAATAATCACTCAACTGAACAAATATAGCTGACAAGCACTCATAAAAAAAAAGGAGGGTACAGAAAACTCTTTCACACATCCCATGTCAATTACACCTGTAAACCTGAGTGAAAACAGTTGCGAGCACATCACTGCTAATAAGAAGACACCATGTCTTTGGAATGATCTTTGTTTTGGTGCTGCTCTCTTATTGGCCTTTAATAGTCTCTCTTCCCCTTGGGGAAATACTTTTTTTTTTGGCGACAACTTTATCGATTGTTCTCTGGCTTAGCAACATTAAATGGCCTTCGTTCAGGAGGTATGAAAAATGTCTCTCTTATTCCCTCCCCACAAGGGTCCGTCCACTTTGCCCTACTGCCCTTGCATTTTCACCATTGGCCGGTTGTAGAAGCGTACCACGCTAGCCCTCTCCTGATAGGCTGAAGTAGGGCTTTGAGATGAGGTGGTGGGAGGAGCTGGGGTGTTAATGGCCGCCGTGAGGGCCTTGAGCAGCAGGGTGGCTTCACTCTGGTCCTCCTTGCCGTCTCGCCCTTCTAAGCTCCGGGCCACCCAGCGCTCCACTGCAGCTTCCACCTGGGCCGGCCCTGCCCCTTCAGGCAGCGTGTCCGCCTCGGGGCTGGTGTCAAAGCGCTCAACCAGATCACAGATGTGGGCGTGGGCATGGGGTTTAGCGTGGGCCTGGGAAGCGGGACAGCAGCTGCGCTGGTGGATGCGCAGCGAGAAGCGGTGGAGGAAGGCGTGGGCGCAGAGCGGGCAGTGGTAGGGGAGGTCGCGGGCGCTATGCAGGCGTCGGTGCAGCTTGAGGTGAATGTACTGGGTGAACTTCGTGCTACACAGCTTGCACTCGTAGGGCTTCTCACCTGAGTGGAGCCGCAGGTGGGTCTTGAGGTTGCTGGTGCTACTGAAGCGCTTGTCACACACCTATATGAATAGGAACAGATAGATAGGAGAGTTCAGGATAGGATGATGCTGTGATAGTAATATCATTAGAACAACTGGGTGAGACCAGGCTCCTGGTTTCTATATTATCAGACAGGGCCTTCCCTGGTTGTGTTCCAGCAGGGTATGACCCTAGACTGGTTATTTTCAGTGGGAGAACCCTACTAGGAAAATAAACATAGGACTGACACCTTGATCACACCCACATAAACTCAGCAAAAAAAGAAACGTCCCTTTTTCAGGACCCCTGTCTTTCAAAGATAATGCGTAAAAATCTAAATAACTTTGCAGATCTTCATTGTAAAGGGTTTAAACACTGCTTCCCATGCTTGTTCAATGAACCATAAACAATGAATGAACATCCATCTGTGGAACGGTCGTTAAGACACTAACAACTTACAGAGGCCTTTCTATTGACTCTGAAAAACACCAAAAGAAAGATACCCAGGATCCCTGCTCATCTGCGTGAACGTGCCTTAGGCATGCTGCAAAGAGGCATGAGGACTACAGATGTGGACAGGGCAATAAATTGCAATTTCCGTACTGTGAGACGCCTACGACAGTGCTACAAGGAGACAGGACTGACAGCTGATTGTCCTCGCAGTAGCAGACCACGTGTAACAACACCTGCACAGGATTGGTACATGCGAACATCACACCTGCGGGACAGGTACAGGATGGCAACAACAACTGCCCGTATAACACCAGGAACGCACAATCCTTCCATCAGTGCTCAGACTGTCCGCAATAGGCTGAGAGAGGCTTGTAGGCCTGTTGTAAGGCAGGCATCACCGGCAACAACGTCGCCTATGGGCACAAACCCACCGTCGCTGGACCAGACAGGACTGGCAAAAAGTGATTTTCACTGACGAGTCGTGGTTTTGTCTCAGCAGGGGTGATGGTCGGATTCACATTTATTGTCGAAGGAATCAACGTTACACCGAGGCCTGTACTCTGGATTGATTTGGAGTTGGAGGATCCGTCATGGTCTGGGGCGGTGTGTCACTGCATCATGGGACTGAGCTTGTTGTCATTGCTGGCAATATCAGTGCTGTGTGTTACATCCTCCTCCCTCATGTGGTACCCTTGCTGCAGGCTCATCCTGACATGACCCTCCAGCATGACAATGCCACCAGCCATACTGCTCGTTCTGTACGTGATTTCCTGCAAGACATGAATGTCAGTGTTCTGCCATGGGCAGCGAAGAGCCCGGATCTCAATCCCATTGAGCATGTCTGGGACCTGTTGGATCGGAGGGTGAGGGCTAAGGCCATTCCCCCCAGAAATGTCCGGGAACTTGCAGGTGCCTTGGTGGAAGAGTGGGGTAACATCTCACAGCAAGAACTGGCAAATCTGGTGCAGTCCATGAGGAGGAGATGCACTGCATTATTTAGTGCAGCTGGTGGCCACAACAGATACTGACTGTTACTTTAGATTTTGACCACCCCTTTGTTCAAGGACACATTATTCCATATCTGTTAGTCACATGTCTGTGGAACTTGTTCAGTTTATGTCTCAGTTGTTGAATCTTGTTATGTTCATACAAATATTTACACATGTTAAGTTTGCTTAAAATAAACGCAGTTGACAGTGAGATGACGTTTCTTTTTTTGCTGAGTTTAGTTACAATATAGTGTTCAACAAAAGCCTAAGGATTCCTCATATCACAGGGGCAGGGCAGGGGTTTGTGTGTGTGATTGTGTCGTTTGTGTGTGTCCTAGAGGTCAAGTAGACTGGAGAAAGTGGATCAAAACACAGACATACCGTGCACTCGTGTGGTTTCTCTCCTGTGTGGACCAGGTGGTGCTTCTGCAGGTGGGCTAGCTGGGTGAAGCTCTTCTGACAGAGGTGACACTGGAAGGGCCTCTCTCCACTGTGAACTCTCAGATGCACCTAAAAGAAAAATGCCTAGATTAGTTAGGAACCCACAATGACAGACAATAATAGATTTGGCCACCAAAAAACCACCTATGTCTTCTGAAATCCTCACCTTGAGGTTGGACAGCTGTCCGAAAGTCTTGAGGCAGACGTTGCACTCGTACTTGATCTTTCCGTCCTGTTTCTTCAGGGGGTAGGGTTGGGATTTGTACCGAGGGGCAGCGGGTGGCGAGGGGCTGCTCTTTGGCATGGCCAGGCTGAGGTTCATGGCCTCCTCACAGCCAGAGGGTGACTGCAGGGGCATCTGGTGCTCTTGCTTGGGCAGGGGGGAGAGCTCTGGGGTGGCTGGGGCTCCATGAGGAGGTGACATATTTGGGGTCCTCTCTTTCAGCCCTCCCTGAGTAGCTCCGGGGTAGGGCAGAGGCACTGGGAGCAGACCAGGCTGGTAAGTCATGGAGGGGTATGGAAGTCCATCGCTACCCAGGTAGCTACTGTGCTGCAGGGGGCCTCTGGAGGGGAGCATCCCAGGGAAAGGTGGGGAGTACTGGGGGAGGAGGTGGGGGTAGTGGGGCCTGCTGTATGTGGGGAGAAGCGGATGGGTGGATTGAAGGGGTCTGGAGGGGTAGTAGAGGGGGTAGGAGGACACTAGGCCCTCTCTGTGGCTGTAGAGCCCGTGGAGGTGGAGGGGGAGGTCACGGTGCGGGGAGGGGGCAATAGTGTGGTGCTCAGGGAAACCGTAGTCGTGAGATGCCAGGTTGGGCTCTCTCTGGTCGGGTTGAGGAGAGGGTATGGCTCCCTGGTGGCCCTGGGTTACCTCCTCCTTCTCCATCTTCTGGCTGAAATCCATGATTTGGTCGTCTGGCGTGTCGGGTGGAGTGTCTCTCTCCAGCACCTCTACGTCGATTCTCTCCTCTCCTTCATCTTCTCTCTCGTCCTTCATATCGTCCTTCTTTTTCAGGAGCCAGGTCGGCTGAGGTAGGTGTTGTTTGGTGAACTCAGATTCTCTGACATCTCCCCATATGTGTTCTATGGATGAAAAGAAGACACTAGGTCAGACGTAGTGTCAACCTATTCAATCCACACAATAATACAACTTCAAACCTTCCTTCAATAGGCGAGTACTGATTGACAAACGCAAAAGTTCACAGTCTTAATGAGGTGAGAAGTGACTAATGACACACCGCACTCGCACACTCACATCCTCCCTGGCACTCCCTCTTATGGTAAATGAAGATGATGTTTTCAGTTTTTAGATGACACTTCAAAGATAGTATTTTTTTCATTTTGAGAAACGTGTGTGTGTGTTTAATGTGTGGGTGTATGTGGGTATGTGTCATGTAGGCTTGATAGTAAAAACCAAGAGCTTTCATTTTTGGGACGTTTCTGTCGCAAGGTGTGAATTACCCTACAAGTGTATTTTTTTCTCCGAACCGCAGGAAGAAAGACATTTGGAAATGCAGCTTCAGACTACTGACATTTAATTGGAAACCTTGTGGTAAAAAACAGGAATTGCCTGTGTGCATGGAACGCAAGGTACACACCATAGGCACAGGGCAAAGAAAAAATGTTGTTTACTGGCTTGTGGTCATAGAAAAAACGGTTGCTGATTTATGTGAGTAGCTGTGTACCTTAACTGACGCATGACGTATTGTTTAACAGGAATCGCCTTACAACCTCGATTAAAAGGAAAGTCAAACCACTGTAGGCTACAGTAGTGAATTAAACCATGCATTCGAGTGACAATACAGAGCTTAGGCATGAAGTTTCCATTTTCACCTGTTCAGTGCCAACCTGTTCAGTGCCAACCTGTTCAGTACCAACCTGTTCAGTACCAACCTGTTCAGTGAAAAAATAATCAGCCATTTATTAGGCCTAGAAATTGGTCATTGGATAGACTAATTCAATTGAGGCTACTTTTATCCTATATTTCTATGTTTAATCTTAGAAGCCTAGCCTATTTGCTCTAGTCTTTATCAGGGGTTGCCAAGTGTGTGGAGTACATAGTAAAAAGGACTGTATAAATGCGGTTGTCATTGTAGCCTAGTCAACATTAGTCAACAGGTTGAATGACTGTGCAATGTCATTGTAGTGTAATAGGGTATGCCTCCTTGCAGAGTTTCTGGCAACAAAACTATTTGTCATGTAATGCATGGACACCTTGCCATACCTGAAAATACAGCTGACTATGACTCATGGACTTTACCAGGCATTGTTGAGAAGACTTTCCTACTTCCTTTGAGATTTCCCCTGTGTTGCGTCAAAAAGAGTGAGTGTGTGTGGGTGGGTGAGGTGTCTTCTACCATTAAGTCAGGTGGAGTCGTCTATTGTGTTTTGACAGTAAATGACCCAACCGTGAAAATAACAATGCCGCCCGCTCCAGAAAGTAAATGATACAGGAAACAGTTTCCGTCACACTCAGTCCCATTGTCTACCATCTGATAAACTCTTGAGATCCTTTCAATATGAGAAAGACACTTCATGCTTGCTTTGAAGACGACAATCATGAAAGTCTGATCAGACCCCAAAAAAAAATGTGCTCACTTTTGTGTCATTTTATCGCGCAGACAGATTTAAATCAGATTTAAATCTGCTCTAGGTATGAAAAGAAAACTCAGGGTACGTCACACCTGACTGTCTTTTACTACATTGTCCTCTCACCCACTGACAGATTGTCATTGAGTTCAAGTGCCACAACAAAGGAGAGTGCTGCATTGTAGTCACAGAAAAAAAAGAGAGTAGATGGAAGGAGCAATTAAATGGAGCACAGAGAGAAAGATGAGTGGAGAAAAGAGTAGAGGGTGGGGAATAAAGAAGGGGAGGACTCGAGGAGAGTGAACAGGTGAGAGGAGGGCAAAATAATCAAAGACGGTACTCACTTTGTTTGAGCTCGTCTCCCGGTTGGCTGCACAGTCTCCCTGCGAACTCTTGGCTGTACCACACCAGCAGCTCCTGATTGGCCTCCACAGGCCGGATGGTGTAGAAGTAGACGTCTCGTCCATTCTGACACGCCACCAGGTTCTGTTCGGACAGCGAGCGCGCCGGGTTGACGTAGCGCATCCAGTTGCTGCTCCTCACGTCATAGCCGTCGATGAAGTGGTATAGCCGCCCCCTGTTATAGATCTGAGAGGGAAAAGAGAGGAGAGGGATTAGAATACAATATAATAATAATACAATCAAGTAATAGAATAGAACACACACACTCACAAGCACATTTGTATTTAAACACAGCGTAACATCAGACACACCACATTAGTAGATGAGTTAGTACACAACTTTGTAACTGACTGATTTCTACTTTGTTGCATTCACTCATGACTGAAACAGTCATTGTAGTTGCGGAGTTGCTAAGCTGACAGCCATTGACACCAGTTATCAAAGTGTATATATATATATATGTGTATATGAGAGAGAAAGAATAGTTCACCTCTGCCATGGGCAGAATAGACTCCTATATCCTCTTCCAATGAGCTGGTTATTGTTCCACTTGTGTTGTGTCCTGAGTGTGTCTTCCTGAGCTACTGTCACTGTCTGGTGTGAAATCAGCGCTGTCACTGCTTTTATCAGCTGCTACATTATACTGACAGAGAGGGGGGCGGGGCAAAAGGCTTTTTTTCTTTTTTCTCTCTCACTCTGGTTGGGGGGTTTCTCTCAATATGCTCAGACCTGAATGGCTGCTTCCCACCAGGAGATACATCACAATACTGTCAACCCTCCACGTCACAATACTGTCAACATTTCCATTACATTTCCTCACTTTTCAACTTCTCAGTAATGTATTAAATATTGGGAGCACTGTAATTGTTTTTACTGCCGTCTCGGCAGACACTCAAACACACACATACTGTACTGTAGCTAGTGGCATGTGCTCACAGGCACACAGACACACGTCACGCACGTCTACACCTGCCCGGCGAGAGAGCGTTGGCACACTCTCAAGGCAAGTCCGACTTTCAGTATTGCAGTAGTAGGACGGGACGGGTCTGGCTTACAGGAGGAAATGCCAGAAGAAAGGTGAAAACGTAGGACAAGAAAGCCTTAATGGGGAAACGACACAGAGAAAACTCCTGAAAGACATAAGTCACTGCCGTGAGACAGAGGGGACGAGGGCGTGTGGGAATGAGAAGAAAGTGTGTATGAGAGAGAGAGAGAGAGAACGGGACACTAACAATCACTTCCTGTATGTCAAACTTGTTGAAAGGGACTTGAGCTCTGGGAAAGCAGTTAGTGTTACTGTGAAGGACGCTAGACTTGCGTATGTGAAAAGATCCACAACTTCCTCAAAAATCAGTTCAAAAGCCCTGAATACCTCCTGGGCTTCTGTGCAATGCATTTTGGTTTCCTTTTAGATGGGAACTGACTGAGTTGGTGTGAAACTGTTTAACCACTTTTGCTTCTTCTTCTAAGAATAATTGGAGAAGAAAACTAGGACCAAATTCTAGTCAAACCTCTTTGCCCGTCTCTTTCGAGAAAAAGTTCCCATAGATCGTTGTTCGATAAGGCATTGAGATTTCCCCCATAGAAACCGCAGTGTCATTTTATTTGCGTGGTTTCATGGCTGTATTTACAGTATGTCTTGATATACAACTCCAGCTGACTGAGAGCAAGTCATAACTACTTTTTGTTAATCCTGTTTCCTTTGAGTGTGCCAACTCTCGTTTGTTGCTGCCAGAATCCTGTTAGGATAAGATAGGAAGAACTATGAACTTTAATGAGGAACCACGATTAAAAAACAAAACCGTGTGTGTGTGTGAACTTGAACGGTTATTCTGCCTGCTCACCCGCCAGAAGTATTTCCTGTTGGCCTGTTTGGGGACGTTGTCTTTGTTGTAGATGTCACCTTGCAGGGGCCCGAAGCGAGTTCCTTGGGGAATGTACTCTTTGCTGAAAACGCCTGTCACCTAGAACACAAGACAATACATCATCAATCACTTATCCATGCTACTAATTATGCTGGCGAGGTAGAGTGCAACAGTGAGAATGATCTTCACCCAGTCTCTCTGTAGTGCCTGGACTTTTTCGGTACATGTTCAATGTCTACACTCTGAGTCAGAGTTTACCAGACGAAAGTTACACCCATGAAGTAAAGAAAAAAATATGCATCCACAGTTATCTTGAGAGCTGGGACAAGGAAACAGGGAAATAGCTATCGTAGAACTCTCTGCCCTGAGCCCTGACGGCCAGGAATAGCAGCCTGACTCACATTTCAATAGGAATTATTTAGGATGTACTGGAAGTTTGAATAAGGCACAAATCAAGTATGATGACACCCAAGCTTGGCATGGGAGCATCTGTGGGACGCACACATAGCGTGGGGGTCTTATGGGGTTTTGTCTTGAACCCCCCTTTTCCAAGAAGGAGATACAGGGCAACCCGTCCCTCGAAATTGAATTTAAAATGAGGAAATTTACTTTTTCTTGTTGCCATAAGTTACTTCCTTGTGCTCCAAAGTCTACCTACATGGCCATTTACATGTAAGCACAATGAGAGAACCAATAATACTTCTCAGATCATCTTTCAGTTACAAAACTTCCAGTTACAATGAATGGAAAATGTTCTGTGATAAGTGGGTACAAAAGGGGCAGACAAGGAGAAGAGAGTGAAGGAAGGAAGGGGGGATGAAGGGAGGGAGGGGAAGGAGAAGATCTGTTGCGTCCTGGCCAGGGGGTGACGGAGGGTGAGACGAGAGCGGGTGTGACAGGGATGTTGTGCGGCCCCGGTGTAGCGGGACTAATGAATGAGTTGCAACATGGCTGCTGGTTAACGTCCGGGGGGGAGAGGAGTGACGCTCGCTTCTTGACTGGACCACGCCACCACTCTCCCTCCCACTTTCCCCTTAGCTGTCCCTGCTCAGAATAGGTCCTCTCACAGCCAGGAAATGCGGCCCGTCCTGCCCTGCACCCCAAACGAAAGTTAATCGTTGGAGCTTAACCTACTTACACCCCCCCCCCCCCCCCCCCCCCCCACACACACACACACACACACTGCTCAGCCCTTCTCTCTTGGCACACCCCACGCCCCATCTGCCACGGGTACCCTCGCACCCCCAGCACGCTTCAGGGTTACGAAGGAATGGTACAACCAATCCAAATCAGCTTACTTTATATTCTCCTAAAATAAGTACATCATAACTAAAAAAGGAACCCCCCCCCCCCCCCACAAAAAAATACAGTAACATGAAAATTTACTTGAATTTCTCTTGCTCAATAATAACTTTGTGAATAACCTGAGAGTGTCCCAGTCAATCGCCATGACTAAACAATAACTGGTAACAAACAATGTCTGACAAGGACTATTAAGTACATGTCCTTATGGGTAGTGCATAGGTTTTTATTTTTATTTCAATTGTTATGTGTCCGTTTCCTGCTGACTCACACAACCTCTGGTATTGTGACATTTGCTGGGAAACACACACACACACACACACACACACACACACACACACAAACAACATGAAAGAGCCACAGGTCATATGGTTTGCCAAAGCAATTTCCAACTAATCAGGGGAGAAATCACCATGATGCAGTTATAGAAAGGGGAGCTACTCTGAGAAAAAAGACAACCTTACCAAAAGACAAGCTGTAACATTGAAATGTTGTATTTTACATGTGTGTTTCAGTTTAGACACTCATTTAAAAAAGTTGTGCTTGGAAGTGCAAGTACTGCATCTGTCTTTCTTGCAATGACGCAGTAGAGTTGAGGGTCACTTTGCCTCTGGTGAAACAGGAACAGACTTCTCACAACCCCTTGGTGTGAAAGGGAAGTCTTGCACTGTGCAACATGCTGCATCTGGTTTGGCTGATGTCTGTGTTTGTGAGGGTGGAAGGCGACTAACAAAGTCATATAAAGCCTCAACATGAGTTCATAACCACAGTTTTCACACCTCGCAGGCCCAGGCAGAAAAAGCAGCAGAGAGGATGAAAAGACTGAGACAAAGAGGAACGAAGAGTATGCTCACTCAACCACGGGAAAAGTGAAGAATGACCAAGTGAGAAGTGTGCTAGAGAGAACGGTGGCCTTTGTTTTTCAAGAAGAAAGAGGTGGCTTTTCGACCACAATTTCAAGATCACTTTTCATTACAGCAAATATTGCAGAAAACGTCTAGTATGGTGTCCACTTTAGGATACCCTCAGTCTCAAACGTCATGCTCTGGCAGATACCTTCTCAGGTGAGTCATAGGGTTATAAAGCAAGCCAGTAAGCGGATTTCCTGACACACATAGCCTTGGGATTTTGTGTGTGTGTGTGTGTGTGTGTGTGTGTGTGGACCCAGAGACATGCCTGTCACACTGACCTAGAGACATGGTAACAGTAAAGAGTTTTAGGCCTTTTACCCGAGCTCCCACGAGTTGGCCACTGTGACACGCTAAACGGACCAGACATAGGAACTTTTTCTTGCACCTAACACAATCCTTGCCTTCTGGCTGTCCCAGATGAATTTAGACTTAATGAATTCATTCAGACTGATAGAGTATGCAAGACGTTCATTATTCTCTACAAACTACACAAGCATATAGACAGACCAACCAAAAATGATTGTGTATCACAGAATATGTCAATGCACAGACATGTCACTCGTACTTCATTCCCATCAGACTTTCTAAATCTGGCACATAGAAATGCTACTGAATGGGGTTTGTATTACGTCAAGTTCCTACCTCATTCTCTGTGTTGTACTCAAAGGTGAGGTTGCGGGGTATGGACATCATGGCTTTAGGCAGGCCAATGCTGGGGTCTGACATCTGGTCAGGGACAATGTAGGTGCAGTTGAGGGCAAAGTCGTCCTCTTGCCACTCACTCATATCTGGGGCTGTCTCCAGCTTCATCTTCATACTCTTTGTTGTTGATTCGCTCTCCCTCACTGGACTTGGTTTGGTAAGGTGTTACCTTGGTGATAATTTGGTTCACTTTAAGGGCCGGACCCTTTCTTTAGGTATGATGGTTAAAACTAGAGTTCTGGAAGAGAGAAGGGAGAGAAGGGGTGTTATGCTGTTTTACCCTTGCATGAATTCACTGGTGGCATCCATTTGCCTTGCGTGTTGTTGTCACTAGTAGTTGTCTCTTGATAAGCACTGTGTTTTGAATTGACTGAAACTGTCTTAATCCCACTGCATGATGAGGTGTGGACAATGTTTGCAGTTGTCAATATAATCCATGGAGCAGAAATGGATCACAAAATTATAAGCAATATAATTCATCCAAAACAACCCCAAGTTCTCGTTCAATACCGGAACTGTGAATTAAGGGGTCAAGTCTATTCGGTGCTGTTCATTCACTCAGCATAGATTCAAATAGAACATTTCACAATTTACTTTACTTGATATATTGCATCAACAACTTCCTTCTAAAACAGTGGATGTCATATGTGTTCAAAATAGGAAGCAGTTGACTTACTGTTAGTCATTTAGTTGTGGGATCTCTTTGCTTGGGTCATCACTTCCTCTCTTTTACTTCTCTTCCACTATTTCCCGTGTCACTCTCTCTTTGTTTTTTTGTTTTTTACAGGGAATTCCTTCCTGTAACATCCTTTGGGTATCCGTGCTGTGCCCACTTTGCCTATCCCACCAAAACTCCCGAGACACCGTTGGGCCAGGATTTTTTACCCCATCCCCTCATCCAATAAGAAGCTGCCGTTGGCCATGTGACTGAGAAGATTAGTTTGGACGTGCGCCAACTGGCTTTGGACAATGGCATGAATGTACACTTTTGACCGCAAGTGACCATGCACACACGCGTACACATGCGCACACCCAAATGAACACCCTCAGCCCATGGAAGACATCTGAATGAATTAATGAATAAAAGAAGAGCAGATGGCTGGCTTGTGGCCACTGAAAAACACACAGATAGACTTTTGCTTGGTTTGGCCCTTAACGAGCAATCTGGTCTGGTGGTACAACCTCCTCAGCCCCTCTCCTTGACCTACATCTTGGCCTGCAACATCTTGCTCTCCTTAATCCCCCAGATCACACAGGCATACCATTTTTGTTGTATTCATAATTAAACATTTAGGTGCAAAGGTCCCTAAACAGTCACGGTCAAACACACATGTACACACAGACACAGATACACACACACTTGAGATCTTTTATTTGGATTCACAATAAAACACAGAGGTGCAAAGCATCCTCAATAGTCTTATATACTTTCAGAGGGTGAGTGTCAGAAGAACCATCCAAGTTCAGCCATGCGTGCACAAACACAAAACCTGCCCATGGCATGAGAGAGAGAGAACGACAAAGAGGAAGAGACAGAGAGAGAGAGAGACTTGGCCAGTGCCTTAGACACCTGTCGGATGAGCTTCCCTTTCGTCTCAGTCTACTTTCAACTACTTTGCACAAATTTCCCCTGTTTAGAGAGTTAGGTCACTTAAGTTCCACACTAGCCAGGACAGGAAAATAACATAAGAAAGCTGAAAAGAAAGGGGAATCGGAATTTTCCAAGTCGGTCAATTGAATCAACACAAATGTGGTAAAAAAGTTAGCGTGCCTGTGACATCACATTGCTGTTAACCAACATCCATCGCATGGTGAAATGACTGTATATCATTGTACGATATTACTGGATAATTGGAAGGGGAGAGTTCATGTCAAATGAAATGCCTTTAGTTTGATTAATCTGGATTTTTATAGGGAAAACCTGGAAAGTAAACAAAGATAAAATAAGCTACAAAAGTAAACCTTTTTACACACTTTTTGGGGGGAGTGGGGAACTAAGTAGTTAGTACATCTTGTGCTGAAATATACATATTTAAATATTTATTTATAGTTAATAAATAGTTTATTCATGTTTATTTATATACTAATTACATTCCGTATTTTATGAATCTTTTGCGTAAATGTGTTGTGTTTGGGTATTGGGCGTGTGTGCATATATTTCGAAAGCATTTATCTGCTTGCAGAACATTTAATTGACTTCACTATAAATATATATATTTATAAACAGATTTGTGTTTCTTTGTCCTGCATGTCACTGTCTGTCTTTCTGTCTGTCTGTCTAGCACCCCCACCCCCCTGTCCTGTCCTTAACTTGCCCAGTGAAACGGTAGCTAAATTGACTGCCATCTGGCACAACTTCTATTCCAGGAGTGCTGGGCGCTTCACGTGTGTGTGTGTGTGTGTGTGTGTGTGTGTGTGTGTGTGTGTGTGTGTGTGTGTGTGGCGAGGGGGGACCTAAAGCTCTCTGTGCTTCTTTCACTCTGCAGCTAATTTCTCTAATAAGCAGAATGTCTGGGATGAGGCTCAGAACTGGGAGGCTCAGCGGGCTGCTTGGCTGATCTCGCTCTCTTTCGCCCTCCTTCCCTCCCTCTCCTGTCTGGGTTGATGCTCCAGTGTTGCACTTTTCCAAGAGTAGGAGAGTTGCCTACCTCCTAGGGAACTGGGCTGGGGGAGGAAGGGAGGAAGCTGTGGCAGGCAACACTAAAAGGATAAGTTGAGAAGATCTGAGGTCGGATTTAGAAGGACACCGTCTGAGACATGCTGGAAAATAAGTTACGGTAATGTGGCCTGAAATGTAGACGCGGCCCACACAACCGTTTGAAACAGGTGAAAGGCAACAGTTTGAGAACCATACGGTACCACTTAAAGCTGGAGGGATGTTTCACTTATTAATAATTAGCACCTGACTAACAGTTGGCGATAATGAAAATAACGTGCTGGACTTAGCAAGGTTGTTTAACAGAGACAGCTGCACGCTGGAGAGTTCCCTCTTTATCTGCTTTGGTAAAACATTTCAATGGAATTCATCACAACTGAACCTTTTGTACAGTAAAGCTTAGGGGACTATAGGGTAGGCTTGGGGTGCCGCTGCCCCCAGCCCAGACGTTACAACTGAAGGCAATTAACGTGTATATCGGAAATGAATCACATTTTGTTATCCATCTAACCCCTAACCCTCTCCAAAACTATCCCCCACCAACCTAACCCATACCCCCCATTCTCCCCGTCACCATCTCAACTCTAACCGTATAAGTCGTCCAGAAGGTCCACAGCAGGGGGGGGGGAGTTCAGCCACGGGTCACTAAAGTGCCTCACCCTGACCCCCACTTCCAAAAGTACAAGCATGTATACACACTCAACGAAGCACACACTGTTGCGTAAAGCACACAAAGACTCTCACAGATGCAGAACAGTGAACAGCGGTTCTTGCCAAAAAATAAACCCACAGATATTGCTTCAGCTGAACTGGAGGCAACATGTCAGAACAGCTAACATGAATGTAGGATGACTTGGAAAATGTGAAAAATATTCCATTGTCTCCTCTCATCTCTCCCTTTGTGATTTAGGTTGTTCACTTTTCGCTCATTCTCTCCATCTGTTGGTTTTATCAGATCACTGAATCCGTGTGGTGAACAATGGGATGAACGCGCCTCCTGCCAAACCACCAGTATGACAACATAGTCTTAAAATACACTATATCTTTCCAATATGCTTCACGAGTCAATATTTTATTTAATCCTTATTTTACCAGGTAAGTTGACGACTGAGAACACATTCTAATTTACAGCTACGACCTGGGAAATAGTTACAGGGGAGAGGAGGGGGGGATGATTAGGTGACCATAATGGTATGAGGGACAGATTGGGAATTTAGCCAGAACACCAGGGTTAACACCCCTACTCTTACAATAAGTGCCATGGGATCTTTAGTGACCACAGAGAGTCAGGGCATCCATTTAACGTCCTATTCAAAAGACAGCACCCTACACAGGGCAATGTCCCCAATCGTTACCGTGGGGCATTGGGATATTTCTTTAGACCAGAGGAAAGGGTGCCTCCTACTGGCCCTTCAACACCACTTCCAGCAGCATCTCCCATCCAGGACCGACAAGGACCAACCCTGCTTAGCTTCAGAAGCAAGCTAGCAGTGGGATGCAGGGTGGTATGCTGCTGGCAGTAGTAATGGAATAAAAAAAACTACGGGACTTTTACTATGCAAAGGGGAATTACAGTACCAGTCAAAAGTTTGGACACACCTTCTCATTCCAGGGTTTTCCTTTATTTTTACCATTTTCGACATTGTAGAATAATAGTGAAAACATCAAAACTATGAAAAAGTGTTAAATCAATCAAAATACATTTTATAGTTGAGATTCTTCAAAGTAGCCACCCTTTGCCTTGATGACAGATTTGCACACTCTTGGCATTCTCTCAACCAGCTTCATGAGGTAGTCACCTGGAATGCATTTCAATTAATACAAGTTAATTTGTGAAATTTCTTTCCATCTTAATGCTTTGGAGCCAATCAGTTGTGTTTTGACAAGGTAGGGGTGGTATCCATATTATGGCAAGAACAGCTCAAATAAGCAAAGAGAAATGACAGTCCATCATTGCTTTAAGACATGAAGATCGGTCAATACGGGTCACAAAAACCATCAAGCGCTATGATGAAACTGGCTCTCATGAGGACCGCCACAGGAAAGAAAGACCCAGAGTTACCTCTGCTGCAGAGGATAAGTTCATTAGAGTTTAGAGCTAGACAGAGCTTCACAGAGTTCAAGTAACAGACACATCTCAACATCAACTGTTCAGAGGAAACTGTGTGAATCAGGCCTTCATGGTCGAATTGCTGCAAAGAAGCCACTACTAAAGGACACCATTAAGAAGAAGAGACTTGCTTGGGCCAAGAAACAAGAGCAATGGACATTAGACCAGTGGTAATCTGTCTTTTGGCCTGATGAGTGCATATTTGAGATTTTTGTTTCCAAGCACTGTGCCTTTGTAAGATGCAGAGTAAGTTAACGGATGATCTCTGCATGTGTGGTTCCCATCTGTTTTGCGCTTAGTGGGACTATCATTTGTTTTTCAACAGGACAATGATCCAACACACCTCCAGGCTGTGTAAGGGCTATTTGACCAAGAAGGAGAGGGATGAGTGCTGCATCAGATGACCTGGCCTCCACAATCACCCGACCTCAATCCAATTGAGATGGTTTGGGATGAGTTGGACCGCAGAGTGAAGGAAAAGCAGCCAACAAGTGCTCAGCATATGTGGGAACTCCTTCAAGACTGTTGTAAAGCATCCCAGGTGAAGCTGGTTGAGAGAAGGCCAAGAGTGTGCAAAGTTGTCATCAAGGCAAAGGGTGGCTACTTTGAAGATTCGAAAATATTACATATATTTTGATTTAACACTTTTTTGGTTACTACATGATTCCATATGTGTTATTTCATAGTTTTGATGTCTTCGCTATTATTCTACAATGTAGAAAATAGTACAATTATTAATGTTAAAGAAAAACATTTGAATGAGTAGAGGTGTTCAAATGTTTGACTGGTACTGTATGTCATTTTTAAACCAGGTGAACAATCAACAAACACTTTCACAAAAGTTTCAGTTAAATTTGCTTGTTGGTACACTGTGTATAACACTTGACTTGATTCATCAGTTGACCTTAGATGGGCGATACTTGTGCTATGGCAAAGACTCATGGGATTGTCGCGTCACTACAACAAACAATTGGGTAGATCCTAACAACGTGTAGGTGGTTTTCTTTTGCTGTAAAAATGAAGGTGAAGTGAACTAGTGATGACATGAGTGGCCGTGACTGTCGCCAGCTTTTGGGATGGTCATGGGCTTCGTCGTGAGTCTGTATTGTCTTTCTATTACCAAAGCAAACCAAATGGTCTATCATCATAAGTCTCTATGCAAGCTTGCTCACTGCACCAACCATTCATGAGTACATTGGTAAACGGGTAAATGGGCAAATGAGAATCCTGTCTAAAATATAGCCCTCTTCAATGCCTCCTCCTGTCCCCCTACTTCCATCCCTAAATCCCAACTCCTCTATTTATTCATTTTCCCCCCCCAGGAAAATGGACTCTCTGTCATTTCCCATACTGTACACACCTATACTGAGGGAACAGAACATTAAGGACACCTGCTCTCTCCATCACATATACTGACCAGTTGAATGCAGGTGAAAGCTATGATCCCTTATTGATGTCACTTGTCACATCCACTTCGGTCAGTGTAGATGAAGGCGAGGAGACAGGTTGAAGAAGGATTTGTAAGCATTGAGACAATTTAGACATGGATTGTGTATGGTGCGCTTGGCACCTACTACCGTACCCCATTGAATGGGGTACGGTAGTAGGTGCCAAGCGCACCGGTTTGTGTCAAGATCTGCAGTGCGGCTGAGTTTTTCACGCTCAACAGTTTCCCATGTGTATGAAGAATGGTCCTCCACACAAAGGACTTTCAGGCAACTTGGCACAACTGTGGGAAGCATTGGAGTCAACATGAGCCAGTTTCGACACCTTGTAGAGTCCATGCCCCGACGAATTGAGGCTCTTCTGAAGGCCAAAGCGGATGGAACTCAATATTAGGAAGGCGTTCCTAATGTTTGGTATACTCAGTGTATACCTGTGTAGGAAATGATGCATTATCAACACATTCTAACAGCAAGGCATAGAAAGAAAAGGCAATAAACATGTTTGGATGTTGGGCAAAAGGAGAGAACATACTGTGTCTTCTCTTGTCTTTCACTTCTGTTAAGAGTGATGGAGAACAAAATGGTAGATTATGCGAATTTACACAACATCAATCCACTATATCCAATGAGGTGTCTAAGGTTGTAAAAAAATATATGGAATTGAGGATCAACTCCCCCTTTTTAGCCGGTTCTTCCTGCTCCAGATGTTCTTTCAAGCATTGCACCAATCACAAGACTCCAATCCTCCAACAACAGAGTCTCCCATTGGCTTACGCCAATACCACATCCTTCAGAGAGGGTTACTGAGACTTAAGAAAATGGGGGCGGGGGGCGGGGGACAATAAGAGAATGGAGGGGGATTTGCGTAGAAGAAAACAATTCTTAGCACATGATTCCAATCTTATGCCAGATGGATAACTAATGACTGTTGTTTTGTTTGCTAGCCCCTTATGCAACTGGACAACACGTCTTGCGCTGGTTGTTTGCCTGTTTTTAAGGGTTGACAGGGATTAAATGTAAAGACTAACATTGTTTTAGTTTGCTTCTGAAGTTATACCTAGTATAGATTATGTGTGAGATGACCCAATGAACTTCATGGTTGACATAATAAGAGGTAAACATCAGCGACAGTTCAATTTGCTCAGAGAGGGTGTATTGTTCATTGCTGTTTTCCATTTCAAATGAGCATTTCAAGTTGACAAGTTGTGGATAACTAGCATGCTACATTAAAAGTAAAAAAAAAAAATGTTTTCTGAGATAAGGTGTGTAATGTTTATCTGCTTGACTATATGAGGAACTGAAGTTGTTAAGAAGCAGTAAGCTTGATATAATTCATTAATTAAGAAATCACCCAAAGGAAGAAAGAAAAAAGGATAGAGAATAATTGAATTCTACTTCAAGCTACACTGGCCCTCATTTGAGTGATACACCTTATGTAGGCCCCTGTTTAGGCGATGGACCCAAATTGGCCTATTCTGTATCATCAAGAATGCCATACTAATACAAACCTTCTATGGAGGGTGCAAGATGAGAGGGGGGAAACACCATCAACCAGAAAAACAGCAGGCCTCACAAACAAAGAACGTCATAAAAGATATCCCAGGGAAAACAATCCCATTGCACTTTAGTGATGAAAAAGGGAATAATGCAATCATATATATTTAAGGTTAGATGGGGGGATAATCTCCTCGGTAAAAGGGATCTGAGGGCGCACTAAACCGGCCAGAGACGGTAAACAAAGTAGTACCCCCTAAAAATGTTGTCACGACAGCAATCTCCATTGTGACCTCCTACAGCTCAACCCCATTCCAATACTCTGACAGGATGGTCTGAAGGCCCGTAACACAGTAGGCGGGGCTGTTGCCGGGTTATCTCTGAGGAACAATGCATAAACAGATAAATTAATCCTCTTTCCCAGTAAAACCAGTATGTGGAGCCCAGCTTAGCTATTTACTGTTTACTACGGTGAAACGCACAGTAAAAGGGAGAAAACAAGATAAGAGAAAAGAAGGGAAGGGAGGGAGAGTCAATGAGGGAGATTGAGGAGGAATGAAGAGACATAGAGTGGAAATACACGTAATATACAAAACCTTAAGTACACCTGCTCTTTCCATAACATTGACTGACCAGGTGAATCCAGGTGAAAACTACGATGCATTATTGATGTCACCTGCTAAATCCACTTCAATGCAACGAGTGTAGATGAAGAGGAACCTTAAGACAACTGAGACATGGATTGTGAATGTATGCCATTCAGAAGGTGAACGGGCAAGACAAATGATTTAAGGTCCTTTGGACAGGGCAAGGTAGTGGATGCCAGGCGCACCCGTTTGTGTCAGGTCCACAGACTCCAATGGTTTAAACGAAGGCTCACTCAATGTGGAACCGTACCATAAGAGGATGAGACCCCAGGGTATAGCCGTCAATCCCTACATGAAACGCAGAGATCCCTACATGACACACAAGGCCCTGCTCAAAATAATCTTGCAAGAACATCAAAATGCTCACCAAAGAGCTCTGAAAAGAAGGAACCCCTTAAATAAATCCCTCTAGAGTCTAAGCCCTTTCTAAGTCGGGGGGGGGGGGGGGGGGGTTGTGTTAAGATGGTCATCATTTAGCTATTCAATTTTTTATTTTAAGCCCCCTTAAGGTATCAAAAATATATATATAACTCGATGAAGCGTTGAATTTGGCCTGACTGCTATTAGCCCATAGAAACGAATTGAATAACAGATTCACTACATGGAACAACAGATATTTTAATTACTATCAAAAGGAAGTTTGTTGTGAAGTGTCTGTCCTATTGTCACATTCTGACCTTTATTTCCTTTGTTTTGTCATTATTTAGTATGGTCAGGGCGTGAGTTGGGTGGGCAGTCTATGTTTGTTTTTCTATGATTTGGGTATTTCTATGTTTCGGCCTAGTATGGTTCTCAATCAGAGGCAGGTGTCATTAGTTGTCTCTGATTGAGAATCATACTTAGGTAGCCTGGGTGTCACTGTGTGTTTGTGGGTGATTGTTCCTGTCTCTGTGTTTTGCACCAGATAGGGCTGTTTTGGGTTTTCACGGTTCTTGTTTTTGTTAGTTTGTTAGTTTGTTAATGTGAAGTGATTTATTAAAACATGAATCAAAATAACCACGCTGCGCTTTGGTCCGCCTCTCCGTCAATGGAAGAAATCCCTTACACCTATATCTGAGAGATATAAGAAATAAATGAAAATTTGGACACCTATTTAACCCCTTATTTTAGCCACTAAACTACTTCCATATTTACTTCCATTATTTTTTTAACTTGTAGCTTCAGACGAGTCTTGTGAGACTTGTGTTCGTCCCAGGAAAACAACCAACATGTAAGTGTTCGTGAGGGCCTCACCTCCATAGAGGAGTCATATTAGTGTGTAGCCCAAACTGTTTGGACAATACAGACAGAAATGGGCAGATCTGTGGGCCATAGAACAAAACGGAGAACACCATCGTGTTCGTGAGAGTCACATCTTTCCATAGAGGTGTTTTGTAGGCCAAACAGTTCAGGCACCACATACTTTTTTGTGAGAAGACCGATTTTCAGGATGTCTCATGGTCTTACAAACATTGCTGTAGCTCTGCCACCTTTCACCGTTACGTCGATGGATGCTGTGGATTGAGACGCATCCACGATGTCACCCTTAAGCTCGATATCTCTAGCTTAAACAGGCAGGTTTTGATGGGGATTTTGTATTATGCTAATTAGAATTCAGCTCTATGGGGTGTGAACCTGACACCAGACCTCAAACGTCACTTCTATGTATACACACGCGCCAACTGTATAGACGTAATCACGTTTGAGGGCAAACCCCTAGCCGTTAAATTCAACCTTTCAGGGGCCAAACCACCAATCCATATCGGTGGTCCAACAACAGACCCTCCTGATGGACCCTCTCCTCCACAGTTGCCTGAATCAGGTTCACCAGAGGAAACGCATAGAGCAGGGTTCGAGGCCACTGATATCCCAAAACATTTGTTCCCAAAAGAATGCACAGATCCTTGATTGGGAATAACAGACAACGATGCGTGTTTTCTCGCAATATGTAAAGATCTACGTAGGCCCTGCCGAAGCAGTCCCATATCTGGGCAACCACAAAGGGGTGCAGTCTCCTCTTTGTAGCGATAGGAAAGTAGATCCCACATTGAGTGATCCAGGAAAATACGTTGACGAGAGCGACAGGCAATGCGCACACCTCCATACGAGCAAATAACCGGCCAGGTTCAGGAGTCACCTGTTGATGTACGCCACGGCCCTCCTGTTGTCGGACATTACTAACATATGCTGGCCCTCCAACGTCAGAAGGAAATTACTCAACTCTAGCAAAACAGTTATTAGCTCTAGGTAATTGATATGCAGTGCCCTTTGTGCTGTTGACCAAATCATTCTTTCGAGGATCCCACACACAGCTCTCCTCATCACCGTAAGGATACATCTGTGATGATCACCCTGCAGGACACTACCCGTCCTGTGAGAACCCCCTGCAACAACAGTGGCGGGTCCCTCCAAGGAGTCAACGCCCTTACGCACGACGGGTATACCTTGAGCCACTGATTGCAGTGGCGAGATGCGTTCAGACGAGTAGTAATCACCCAGTGCTGAAACAGACGCATCGACCAAAGTCCCAGAGGCAGCAGAGCTATCAAAGAGGCGAAACAGACCCAATAACCGCAGTCACAAGTGAAAAGGCACCGAATGCCCCGGCTGAAACCGTGACAGATAGAGCCGGAATGCGACCTTCCTCTGTTTGGGACAAAAACTCAGGATTCAGAACTGAATACAGAACGAGACCCAGAAACTGAACTTTGCTGAGTCGGAGTCAAACAACTCCTCTTGTGATTCACTATGAGACTGAGACTGAATATGGGAAATCAGTGTTTCAGTGTGGAGCTCCACCAGGGTGTCATGGTACCGTGGCAGTTATTTAAGATACTCTACAAAGAGGTAGGGTTTAAGATGTTTACAAAAGATGGGCAAAGACTCCGCTGTCCTGACTTTAGGGGGAAGCTTCTTCCACCATTGGGGTGCAGGGACAGAAAAGAGCTTTGACTGGACTGAGCGGGAGATGCCCTCCTGTAGGGGTGGGAGGGCTAACAGACCAGAGGTGGCGGAACGGAGTGCTTGGGTTGGGTTTGAGCATAGCCTGAAGGTTAGGTGCAGTACCCCTTGCTGCTCAGTAGGCAAGCACCAGGGTCTTGAAGAGGATGCGATGATTGACTGGAAGCCAGTGGAGTGTGCAGAGTAGCGGGGTGACATGGGAGAACTTAGGAAGGTTGCACACCAGTGGGCTGCACCATTCTGAAAAAGGTGCAGGGGTTTAAGCCCAGCCAACAGGGAGTTGCAGTAGTCTAGACGAGAAATGACAAGTGCCTGGATTAGCACCTGTGCCGCTTCTTGTGTGAGCATGAACTTGCAGGAGTGAGTCACTGCTTTGATGTTTGCAGAGAGCAACATGGTGTTGTCCAGGGTCATGCCAAGGTTCTTTGCACTCTGGGAGGGGGACTCCCTCTGTGTAGTTGTCGTCCATGATGGAGAAATCTTGGAGCAGGCAGGGCTTTCCTTGGAGGAAGAGCAGCTCAGTTTTGTTGAGGGTTGATCTTGTTGTGGTCCCACATCCACACTGAGATGTCTGCCAGGCACGCAGAGATTCGTGTCACCATCTGGGTGTCAGAAGGGGGGAAGAAGAAGTGTAGTTGAGTGTGATCCGCATAGCAATGATAAGAGAGACCATGTGAGGATATGACAGCGCCGAGTGACTTGGTGTAAATAGAAAAGAGGAGAGGGCCTAGAACCGAGCCCAGCGGGACACCAGTAGTGAGAGCACGTAGTGCAGACACATATCCACACCACCTGGTAGGAGCGAACTGCCAGGTAGGATGCAATCCAGGAGTTTTCAGAGCCTGAGACGCCCAACGCTGAGAGGGCGGAGAGGAGATTCTGATGGTTCACGGTGTCAGAGGCAGCGGATACATCTAGGAGGATGAAAAGCGAGGAGAGAAAGTCAGCAGAGATCCTCTGTGACACAGAGGTGGGCAGTCTCAGTTGAGTTAGCCATCTTGAAGCCTGACTTGTTAGGGTCAAAACGATCATACTGAGAGAGATAACGAGAAGGTTGGTCTAAGACAGCACTCTCAAGTGTTTTGTAAAGAAATTAAATAAGTAATTTTTTGACGAGGGGTTGAGTGTTGGTTTCTAGAAGAGGGGAATGACTCTGGCCATCTTGAAGTAAGAGGGGACGTAGCCAGTGGTCAGGGATGAGTTGGTGAGGAATGGGAGAGATGGTCTGGAGAAGGGAAGAGGGGATGGGTTCAAGTGGGCAGGTTGTCAGGTGGCCGGACATCACTAGTCACAGGATTTCAATGGGAGAGAGGGGAGAAAGAGGTCAAGGCGTAGGGTAGTTCTGTGTGAATTGGACCAGGGGACTCCATAGGCTGAGTGAAAGAGGAGTGGATGCCGTCAACCTTTTTTTCAAAGTGGTTGACAAAGTCATCAGCAAAGAGGGAGGGGGGAGGGGGAGGAGGTGGAGGATTAAGGATGGAAGAGAAAGTGTAGAAGAGTTTTACAGGGTTGAGGCAGAAGCTTGACATTTTGAGTGATAGAAAGCGGCATTAGTAGCAGATACAGAGGAAGAGAAGAGGAGGGAGGGGAAGGATGATAGGTCCTCTGGAAGTTTCGTTTTCCTCCATTTTTGGTCTGCTGCCCGCAGCCCTCTTCTGTTACCGCACAGTGAGTCACTCACTCACTATTTTACAATTACATAGGCTAAAAAATATATGTTGTTGACAAAATAATGAAAAGGGCTGTCTGGTAGCTTAAAAAAATAGACAACGATTTGTAGTCGAACAAGTCGTTGCATGAATAGATTTTTTTTTACTTGACTTGAAAACTTGTGACTCAACTTGACTTGCTCTTAGAAGTCACGACTTGAACCATGCTACTTGAGACTCATTCAGGGCAGATGGGGCAGAGCCTGTTTAGCTCCACCTGTTTTTGCCTGTTTTGCATGTTATTTTGGCATTAATATGTGTCAAATGTCAGTTTGCAAACAATGTAAAAAAGCAAAAAAACATTTCTAAGTGACCCCAAACTTTTGAACGGTAGAGTAACGGATTTCCTCCTCTTCGTCTGAGGAGGAGTAAGGATCGGACCAAAACGCAGCGTGGTAAGTGTTCATGATGATTTTTAATTCAAACTCAGAACACTAAACAGAAAATAACAACGTGAATTTACAAAACCGAAACAGTACCGTGTGGGCAAAACACTCACACGGAAACAAACACCCACAAACCAAAAGTGAAACCCAGGCTACCTAAGTATTATTCTCAATCAGAGACAACTAACGACACCTGCCTCTGATTGAGAACCCTACTAGGCGGAACACAAACACCAACATAGAACAACAAACATAGACTGCTCACCCCAACTCACGCCCTTACCATACTAAAACAAAGAATACATTAACAGAACTATGGTCAGAACGTGACAGGTAGAGTATATACACTGCTCAAAAAAATAAAGGGAACTCCAAGTCAATCACACTTCTGTGGAATCAAACTGTCCACTTAGGAAGCAACACTGATTGACAATAAATTTCACATGCTGTTGTGCAAATGGAATAGACAACAGGCGGAAATTATAGGCATTTAGCAAGACACCCGCAATAAAGGAGTGGTTCTGCAGGTGGGGACCACAGATCACTTCTCAGTTCCTATGCTTCCTGGCTGATGTTTTGGTCACTTTTGAATGCTGGCGGTGCTTTCACTCTAGTGGTAGCATGAGACGGAGTCTACAACCCACACAACTGGCTCAGGTAGTGCAGCTCATCCAGGATGGCACATCAATGCGAGCTGTGGCAAGAAGGTTTGCTGTGTCTGTCAGCATAGTGTCCAGAGCATGGAGGCGCTACCAGGAGACAGGCCAGTACATCAGGAGACGTGGAGGAGGCCGTAGGAGGGCAACAACCCAGCAGCAGGACCGCTACCTCCGCCTTTGTGCAAGGAGGAGCAGGAGGAGCACTGCCAGAGCCCTGCAAAATGACCTCCAGCAGGCCACATCTGAGCACATCTGGGACATCATGTCTCGCTCCATCCACTGACGCCACGTTGCACCACAGACTATCCAGGAGTTGGAGGATGCTTTAGTCCAGGTCTGGGAGGTCTCCCTCAGGAGACCATCTGCCACCTCATCAGGAGCATGCCCAGGCATTGTAGGGAGGTCATACAGGCACGTGGAGATCACACACACTACTGAGCCTCATTTTGACTTGTTTTAAGGACATTACATCAAAGTTGGATCAGCCTGTAGTGTGGTTTTCCACTTTAATTTTGAGTGTGACTCCAAATCCAAACCTCCATGGGTTGATAAATTTGATTTCCATTGATAATTTTTGTGTGATTTTGTTGTCAGCACATTCAACTATGTAAAGAAAAAAGTATTTAATAAGAATATTTCATTCATTCAGATCTAGGATGTGTTATTTTAGTGTTCCCTTAATTTTTTTGAGCAGTATATATATATATATATATATTTTTTTTTTTGTGATATCCAATTTGTAGTTACAGTCTTGTCCCATCGTTGCAAGTCCAGTACGGACTCGGGAGAGGTGAAGATCGAGAGCCATGCGTCCTCCGAAACATGACCCTGCCAAGCCGCACTGCTTTTTGACACACTGCTCGATTAACCTGGAAGCCAGCCGCACCAATGTTTCGGAGGAAATACTGTACAGCTGGCGACCGTGTCAGAGTGGATGCGCCCAGCCCGCCATAGGAGTCACTAGAGCATGATGGGACAAGGACATCCCGGCCGTCCAAACCCTCCCCCTAATAATTTGCTCCCTTTTCCCATCATAATTTAGCCTACTATTCTGACTTGGTGGTGCACATGTAGCCTGTGGCCTGTTTTAGAGAATATTGTAAGAGCTTTTCATTGTCTGCTTATAGACTCTCTTTATTTATCCTACGATTCTGACTTGGTGTACAGGGAGAATACTGTAAGAACGGCCCACGTTTTGAATTTGGTATTTTATTAGGATCCCCATTAGCTGTTGCAAAAGCAGCAGCTACTCTTCCTGGGGTCCACACAAAACATGAAACATAATACAGAATGACGTAATACAGAACATCATTAGACATGAACAGCTCAAGGACAGAACTATATACATTTTAAAAAAGGCACACGTAGCCTACATATCAATGTATCACTAGCCACTTTAAACAATGCCACTTTATATAATGTTTACATATCCTACATTACTCATCTCATATGTATATTCTGTACTCTATACCATCTACTGCATCTTGCCTATGCCGTTCGGCGGTCACTCATTCATATATTTTTATGTACATATTCTCATTTATTCCTTTACACTTGTGTGTATAAGGTAGTTGTTGTGAAATTGTTAGGAGGTATGTAGCTTCACAAATAACTATACAGCACTGCTATCTGCAGAATCCTTGTCTTGTCTACATTTGTAAGACCGTGCACCTGTGCTAGCATAACCTAATGACATTATCACCGCAAACAATTACAAGTAATACAACAATGGTCTGCGATAGCAAAGCTGTGATTGGGATGTAAGTATCACTCATGTTGCCCATCTACAGCTAAATGCTATTCATGTGGTAGCATAGCTAAAATCTCTTTGTCTGAGCTTAGTTACAGTAGTTGGAAACAGCATGGCACAAGTTCATTCACTTACATATTTATAATAGACCTGGGCCCAGATTCACAAAACCTTCTTAATTAAGAATAAAGTTCTTCATAACTGCCAGGTCTAGATTTAAGAAGAATGTTAAGCAAAGTTGCTATTCCTTAAAAAGGTTATTGGAATTTTTCTTGTGCTATTTCTTATGTTTCTCTTTAAGCAAAAAGTGAAGAAGGAATTAGATTCTTGAAGTTATTGGAAATGTGCTTAATTCCAATATAGCTAAACCCTTGTCTTAAACTCAGGGCAGTGAGAGAAAAAGCTCATGAAAGCAATTGAACATGTTTAATTCACTCACAAACTTAATCTGAACGTTTCCGTATTAATTATTTAAAACGCAATAACATGTTTTAGAACAGTAATCCTGTTAAGAAATATGCTAACATGATTGACATTGCTAGCTAGATAACTAGCTAAAACGGTTGCTTGGCAACACACATCTTAAGAAGATTTTGTAAGAAGATATTTGAGAAGTTCGTAAGAAAAATAAGAAAATCTTAGGATGTTGTTGAGGAATTGCACTAACGAACTATCTTATGAACTTCTTATTTTCTTTCTTGTGTGAGAAGTGTTTTGTTTAATCTGGGCCCCGTAACTCTAACGTTGTGATACTGTGGCTTCCAGGCTCCCAGACTAAACTCATACAGGTAGATAATGAATATCTCCTGTTTTTATTCAGGAACTTCTACCAGCACCTGTACCTGTATGTACAGTATATCACGCTACTGACTGCCTTGTGGGATACTTCTGAGAAGAGAGGTGTAAACCAGCTTTTAAAGGGAATATCTTCAAAGAGACTGAGCTAAAGTCTGAACGATCTGATTTTGAGGCTGTGAATCTATCAGAGATGTAAAATTCTCTGAACTCTCTAATAATTATTTCAGTACATTGGAAGTAGTGGCAGGGGATGTTGCATGCTGTCTGTGCCCTGGACTGGGGTTAGCTCACGCTTGCTACTGTAGCTTTTTTTGTTAGCTGGCTAGCACACACTACCAACACGAGTTAACAAACTTCACGATTTGAAAACCATTAGGCCTAGATTTTTGGTAGCTTAGGCAAGCACACGGTAACTTGCTATCTAACTTTAATTCTTTATTGATGTGAACCATTACATTTGCGTTTAATGTAACTAGCATGCTCAGTCTAGCTAACTTTCCTTGTTTTTACTATGTTTATTCTGTTTTGGTTAGCTGGAGCATGCACATGCTAATACAAGCTCCTTAACTTCAGTTTTTTTGCTATGTTGACGAAACTATTTGTTTTGTGTTAGCTGGGGCCAGCACTTACTAACTCATGATAGCAATTTTATTTTTAAGTTGGGACAAGCTAGCTTTTTAATTTGACTATAGATCCACATTATAATCGATTTTTGGGAAGATTTGTCATCATGACAGTTGTAGCTTATCCCCACACTAATTAGAAAACATGCTCAATTCCCCAATCGACATATACAGGCTTTATCCACATGCCACATACGTACCACCTCCAAAATACCCCCTCAATAGTGCATGAGGGTTGTTACACTGTCTGCGTGGGCTAGGGGTTAACAGGTGGGCTCGTCTACAGGGGCGCCCACCAAAACCCCCCAGAGCGACTTTGCCACAGATCCGTCTACCAGACATGGAGGATTTGGGCCCAAATCCCACGGATCAATAAAAGTGTCTGCTAATTACGCTGGTAGCGAGAGGGGAAAAAGAATGAGAGGAGGAGGAGGAAGAGTGGAGTAAAAACAAATAGAACATCCTATGCTGATTCAGTGGTGTCTAGACAGTGGAAAAAACCCAGACAGACACGCCCAGAGAGCAAAGCAGGAGAAGTACAGTGGATGAGGTTACCTGACTCACACATCACTAGGCAATAACATATCTCTTAGTCCCATTATAGCCTCTCTCTCTCTCTCTCTCTCTCTCTCTCTCTCTCTCACATTACATAACAATGTACATATTGCCAATTTACAATATGAAATAGTAAGAATCAAAATTGTCAACTGGCAACAGTAACAACAATAACCAAGGGTCAAAATAACCATACAATGAACAATAACAATAAGCATACAGTAGAGGACATGGCCCTCATCTGACCCTCTTCTTATGGCAGGCAGCAATGTAGTGCACTGCCAACCCACAGCTCTCTGCGTCCTCCCCCAACAGGGCGGGTAGTCTACTCTCATCAGAGAGGTCTTTGAAACCTGGAAAAGGGTTTCACATTTTGGGAAATGACAGTCTCTAACTGTTTTATATTTTGTACATTCTATCAGGAAATCTCTCTCTCTCTCCATTTATTTCTTGGCACTCTTCAGTTCAGTGTTACCGCAATCGGTTTCTCTAACCTCGACCCCCCCCCCCATCTCCTCCTACTCCCGCCTTCTTCTATCCATCATCATCACTTTGACCTAATTCTCCATATTTAATCTGCTTTTGCTCTCCTTTCTGACAACAATCAACCCCCTAATTGTCTTTAATCCTGCTAGTCTTTAACTGTCCCTCTAGGCCCTACGTGTGCTCTGCCGTGGGGATGGAAAAGAAATATGATAACACGACTGTATATCTGGTATATTGCCACCACCACCACTCCCTCCTCATCCCATCTATTACAACTGATTCATAATACATGGGAATTTGACCGGCGTATTTCATGTAATGCAAGAAGAGGGAGGAGATGGCTAATACTTCGCGTATAATAACATTTTAGTGGTGTTTCGATTGATTTTGTGATTTGACAGGAATAGAAATGTATGAGAATATGGGAACATTTTTGATAGTGTGGTAAAATGTCATGAATTATTTCAGGTGTGTATTCCGTGGCAGTCATGAGTGAGATGATGTGAAAAGGAGGTGAGACATATCATTCAAATCAAGCTTTTGGTACAAAAAAGGCAGAACGTTGTATTGAAGAGAAAAACAGAATTATCATAGCAGTAAGGTAAGGAATAATAAATGTACCTTCTGTTGTAGTAATGGACATCTAATGTATGGCATGTCTGCCAATGTCCATGAAATGTAACAATAAGCCTAACCAGATGTAAACACATTCATAAATACTCCCAAGCCTGACTTTATATGATCTCTAAAGGCTACAAATCTGCACATTGTCAATTTGTATATGAGCAGTTCATAAAAGCACCACGCTCAATTGTAATATGGCTTCAAATCTAGCATTTCTGAGCCAAACATATTAGCTTTGACTACTAAGCAGATGATCACCAATGGAAAGGTTTGTGAGGTACATCCGCTTTTGAATTTACAACCACAATGATAATCAAAATATTCTATATAATATGTAATCACAGATTATCGCTTGTCAGTCCCTCATCCTCCTACACCATCTGTTGAGGAGGGGGTTGATCACAATGCTCCCCTCACAGTGTGTGTGTTTGAGTTCTGCAATTACCTGACAATGTAATGAGTGAACGCATCATATATGCTCTGAGCTCTTTCTGTCCCTCTCTCTTTATCTATGTGTGTCTTTTTCAAGTGCCATAACAAGGTCTCCACATCATCCCTTAATTTGGCAGTGAACAGAGAGCAAGTACAGTTCCAGCCACCACCAAGTCCTCTCCCTCTCAGGCTGTCTGCACACTGTGCACTGTACACTGGGGCAGTCTCGGGGCTTCTCTATAATCTGACTGGCTAATCCCAGTGCAAATTGGTAGGCTACCTGACTGTATGTGTTAGTCCATTAACCCATATGCACGGAGGGAGGGAGGACCACTGTCTCATCGGCCTGTCTGGCTCTGGCTGCTTTCATTACCACCCATCTGTCTGTGGCCTGGTCTGCTTTCCTCCCCACTAAACCCAGCCACACCACACTTTAGTTAGAGCAGGCCAGGTAGGGCTGCATGCGTGCTGACTGATCGATCAATCAGCTCACAGAGTTACAGTATGGTGGTAAGGTAATGGATAGGAGATGCTGCTGTCCTAAGTGCTTAAGTCCCAAGTCTTGTTGTCATCATCATCACCATTCGTCAGATTCATTGCTCTCATATTTATCTCCACTGATGTATCATATCATTGCATTTAACAGTTCATACTTATCATCATCATCATCATCATGCTCATCGTCCTCTTTTTTGGGGTTCAATCTTTGTTTTCTTACATGGAAAAGATAAGTGTACTTGAAATGTTCTGTATTTTCTGTCAATCCCTGCCATCTACATTTATAAATGGGCATTACTGATGCAAAAAGGTTCATGTTCCATAATTTCAAGAGTCCCTTGTCTGGGGCTGTGTCCCAAATGGTACCCTCTGTGAAAAAGGGGTTCCAAAAGGGTTCTACGGCTGTCCCCATAGGATAATCCTTTTTTGTTCCAGGCATAACCCTTGTTGTTCACAGGTAGAACCTATTTTGGGTTCCATTGAGAACCCTCTGTGTAAAGTGTTTTACATGGAACCCAGAAGGGTTCTACTTGGAACCAAAAAGGGTTCTTCAAAGGTTTCTCCTATCGGGACAGCTGAATAACGATTTTAGGTCCTAGATAGCACCTTTTTTTCTAAGAGTGTATTCCCTATGGGCCCTGGTCAAAAGTAATGCACTATATAGGAAATAGGGTGCCATTTTGGGACACAGTCTTGCTTTTCACTGCAACACTAATTAGACCAGAATTAGCCTTCTGTATGACTGAATGATTATCTTCCCTCACCCCTCCCTCCCTCCCTCCTTCTCCAAGTCATTTTCAGCTTTATGGATTAGACAGATTAAAACGTCTGAAACTCAAAACCTGTTTTTGTTCTCTGCAACTTTAGGGCTAATCCATGATGCGCTACGGCTGCGCCATATCACAACAAATGTCTGTTTACACAAAAACCCTTTTATTCCTCAGTCAATTAATATATGAAACCGCAATAGAGAAATAACAGTACATTGAGGAGGCTCACAGCCTCAAATTCACACTAAGCTGAAAAAGAGTTTGTGTAAAGTATGCACTTTTATGACTCAAATGATGTTACTCCAAAAGTTGAACTGTTTACAACATCTTGTTCATGAAAGTTTACAGCATCTTTGTTCGACTGTTTACAGCATCTTGTTTTTGACTGTATCTTGTATGCTTTTTTGTGCTTCACAAACAATGTTTCTGTTTCACAAAATCATATGGAAGCATGCAACACAGACCTCAAGCCTTAGACACATGAAAAACAAGCATATCACTAATAGTCTACTATTGAAAAGTAGTAGTAGCAGCAGTTGTTTATGACCACAAAAACAGTGAAGCAATCAGTCTGCTTGACAGGCTAATTTCTCTAAAAACACTTCATGTTTTACCAGTGTTGAGAGGACCACCCAGGGTTGTTGTGTGTGATGTGTTGTGTGTGGTGGTGTTTGGTCAGTGGCTTGCCTCTGTAGTTCCTCCACACACCCTGAGGAGAGGCTATCTATCTGTCTGCTAGAGTCAGGGTAGTCCAGAACACCTGCTCCATTGGGGGGGAGGGGGTTGATGAGGGGGTTGATGAGGCACTGTCAGAAATCCCTCCAATCTCCAAGTTAAACAACAAGAGTGATTCACTCTCTCTAAAAGCCATACAAACGGAATTAGGCATCATCAGACTATTTCAATACAAAGCACAGTAGATGGCAAATATGAGTCACCTCAGAAAAGTGATCTGCGCCAGAAACGTAATAATGTAAAGAAATCATGCGCTTATCACCTAATGTATTTGTATCATTTGGCAGTGAAACTGTGACGGTGGATTGTTGACATCAACTTTTTTTTTTATAACCAGATTGTGTTGTGTTATTAGAAAAATTGTCTAGCAGAATGGGGAGTTGTGAATCGGGATAAAGGTTGATTGGCGACATCATTTCCTTTTGGGTATGACTTGCTGAATGTCTAATAGTCAGGTGACTTAAAAAAAAAAAATCTGAATCTGTTCTCTTTTATCATGTTAATCATGACACATACTGCATCAATAACAACACTATGGTCTATGAAAGGATGTACTGTATTATCCTCTCCCATTCTTGTGAAGTGTGTCTGCATAGTGCACAGTAAGTGTATACATATACGATTGTGTCTGTGCATTCAAGAGAGTGTGTAGGTATTTATTATACGAGAGTGTGTCCAGGCATGTATGTACTTCTATACAAATCTATGCGTGCATAATCTGTGTGATGCTCCTGTCACGTCTACCATGTTGACGCATGTCTGTCATCCTGCCCTCTAAGGTATGGCTAATGTGGGGGTGTTGTAGTTCTGGAATGAAAGGAGACAGACAGGGTGGAGAGACTTCCGAGCAGGATGGGCCAGTGTGTTTGGGCCTGAGGTGAGGACGGATAGCCAACCCCTGAGGACACAGATAGGTGAGTGCTGTCAGGACACAGGATGAAACAACACCACAGGAAAGATAATGTTGCTAACTCAGATCTGTCCACCTCTACTGTGTTGCACAACAGGATCCTGGAACAAAAGCATCATACACAAATGTAATACTGCAAAATCCTGCTGAGAGAGGGAGAGAGATAGTATATTGTGTTTGTTCATAAATGCTTGATATCCAGGAACAGGCTTCATAATTTAATTTTAAAAACATTTGTTGGGACAGTTTGTCTTATCTTAATGTCTTTGTTGTTTGTTGCTATTTTTGTTTGCCCAATACAAACCTCTGCTGAAATTTGGGAAATTACAAGACATGACATCACTGCCAGAAAAATGTCCCTGGATCTCTGCCAAGTCTCTGTCAACTGGCATTTAATTGACTGCCTCAATGGTGTGTGTTATTTGTTGGGTTATGTTTGTTTTAGTGTGTGAGGGTATGCACTTTCCAGGCAGTGGTGTAAAGTACTTCAGTAAAAATATTTTAAAGTACTACTTAAGTATTTTTTTTGGTATCTGCACTTCACTTCACTATTTTAATTTTTGACAACTTTTACTTTAACTTCACTACATTCCTAATGAAAATAAGGTACTTTTTACTCCATACATTTCCAAAGTACTTGTTACATATACATACAGTTGAAGTCGTAAGTTTACATACACTTAGGTTGCAGTCATTAAAACTCCTTTTTCAACCACTCCACACACATCTTGTTAGCAAACTATAGTTTTGGCAAGTCGGTTAGGAAATCTGCTTTGTGCATGTCACAGACAGATTATTTCACTGTATCACAATTCCAGTGGGTCAGAAGTTTACATCCACTAGGTTGACTGTACCTTTAAACAGCTTGGAAAATAGAAGCTTCTAATTGACATAATTTGAGTCAACTGGAGGTGTACCTGTGAATGTATTTGTCAGCGTGATTGAAGTTCCACATCTTTATTACGGTGAAAATTTAAACAAAAAACAATAAACCAACAAAGAAACGTGAAAGTAGTGGTGCATATGCACAAAACAATATCCCACAACCACAGGTGGGAAAAATGGCTACCTAAATATGATCCCCAATTAGAGGCAATGATTACCAGCTGCTTCTAATTGGGAACCATACAAAACACCAACATAGAAATATTGAACTAGAACACCCCCTAGTCACGCCCTGACCTACTACACCATAGAAAACCAAGGGATCTCTATGGTCAGGGCGTGACAGTTTTCAAGGCCTACCTTCAAACTCAGTGCCTCTTTGCTTGACATTATGGGAATATCCAAAGAAATCAGCCAAGACCACAGAAAAATAATTGCTGATCAGCAAGGAAGAAGCCACTGCTCCAAAACCACCATTAAAAAGCCAGATTATGGTTTGCAACAGCACATATGGACAAAGATTGTACTTTTTTTTAGAAATATTCAAAAAGGACATTTAAAAAAAATACAAAAACAGAACTGTTTGGCCATAATGACCATCATTATGTTTGGAGGAAAAAGGGGGAGGCTTGTAAGCCGAAGATCACCATCCCAACCGCGAAGCACGCGGGTGGCAGCATCATGTTGTGAGGGTGCTTTTCTGCAGGAGGGACTGGTGCACTTCACAAAATAGATGGCATCATGAGGAGAAAAAATAAGTGGATATTTTGAAGCAACATCTCATGGCATCAGTTGGAACCACCCATCCCAGATCCTGGATAATTGTCATCAACTACACTAAATAGCATAGCACAACGGTCAAATAATCTTACTAGAAAATATTCATATTCGTGAAATCACAAGTGAAATATAGCGAAACACAGCTTAGCCTTTTGTTTATGTAAACTTCTCACCTACCGGGAATGTGATGAAAGAAATAAAAGCTCAAATAAATCATTCTCTCTACTATTATTCTGACATTTCACATTTTAAAAATAAAGTGGTGATCCTAACTGACCTTACACAGGGAATTTTTATTTGGATTAAATGTCAGGAATTGTGAAAAACGGATTTTAAATGTAGTTGGCTAAGGTGTATGTAAACTTCCAACTTCAACTGTATATATAAACTCAGCAAAAAAATAAACGTCCGCTCACTGTCAACTGTGTTTATTTTCAGCTAATTTAACATGTGTACATATTTGTATGAACATAACAAGATTTAACAACTGAGACATAAACTGAACAAGTTCCACAGACATGTGATTAACACAAATGGAATAATGTATCCCTGAACAAAGGGGGGGGGGGGGGTCAAAAACAAAAGTAACAATCAGTATCTGATGTGGCCACCAGCTGCAGTGCATCTCCTCCTCATCGACTGCACCAGATTTGCCAGTTACCCTCACCCTCCGAACCAACAGGTCCCAGACATGCTCAATGGGATTGAGATCCGGGCTCTTTGCTGGCCATGGCAGTCCACTGACATTACTGTCTTGCAGGAACTCACACACAACGAGCAGTTTGGCTGGTGGCATTGTCATGCTGGAGGGTCATGTCAGGATGAGCCTGCAGGAAGGGTACCACATGAGGGGGGAGGATTTCTTCCCTGTAATGCACAGCGTTGAGATTGCATGCAATGACAAGCTCAGTCCAATGATGCTGTGAAACACCACCCTAAACCATGACTGACACTCCACCTCCAAATCGATCCCGCTCCAGAGTACAGACCTCGGTGTAACGCTCATTCCTTCGACGATAAACGCAAATCCGACCATCACCCCTGCTGAGACAAAACCGCGACACGTCAGTGAAAAGCACCTTTTGCCAGTCCTGTCTGGTCCAGCGACGGTGGGTTTGTGCCCATAGGCGACGTTGTTGCTGGTGATGTCTGGTGAGGACCTGTCTTACTACAACAGGTCTACAAGCCCTCAGTCAACCCTCTCTCAGCCTATTGCGGACAGTCTGAGCACTGATGGAAGGATTGTGCGTTCCTGGTGTAACTCGGGCAGTTGTTGTTGCCATCCTGTACCTGTTCCGCAGGTGTGATGTTCGGATGTACCGATCCTGTGCAGGTGTTGTTACACGTGGTTTGCCACTGCGAGGACGATCAGCTGTCCATCCTGTCTCCCTGTAGCAAAGTCTTAGGCGTCTCACAGTACGGACATTGCAATTTATTGCCCTGGCCACATCTGCAGTCCTCATGCCTCCTTGCAGTATGCCTAAGGCATATTCACGCAGATGAGTAGGGACACTGGGCATCTTTCTTTTGGTGTTTTTCAGTGAGTAGAAAATCCCCTAGTGTCCTAAGTTTTCATAACTGTCTTTAATTGCCTACCGTCTGTAAGCTGTTAGTGTCTTAACAACCTTTCCACAGGTGCATATCCATTAATTGTTTATGGTTCATTGAACAAGCATGGGAAGCATGCTTTACAATGAAGATCTGTGAAGTTTTTTGGATTAAAAAAAAAAGATCTTTGAAAGACAGGGGTCCTGAAAAAGGGCTGCTTCTTTTTTTGCTGTGTTTATAAATATACATACCTATATACAATATGTATTTATCTGTGTGTATACACATAATGGTGTGTAAAGACAGTGTATAGATAGAGAAGGTGTGTACAGTAGTAGTTATATAGGATGGGCCATGGCTAGAATACACTATATACAGTTAAAGTGGGTAAAACATTATGTAAACATTATTAAAGTGACCAGGGTACATGGAGGCGTAACACACATAAAAGGACTTCGAAACGTGGTCCCTGTCTCACTCCTGCAACATGCGTATTTCAACAACCCACACACAAAAATAATCTCTCTCTAACATGTAGTAAGCAATCCTCAAAAATACCCAATCCAACAAATGCACTTCTATTATTATATTCATACACTTATTAACACCAAACAAAATCCCTTGTTCATACACACTCCCCCTGGGTTTAGATATGCCAGCGCTACAGAAAGGCTTTAAGTGGTGTACTGGTGTACTCATCTGGGTAAAGTCATGTCATCCAAGAAAAGGATAAGATGATGCCATTTCCCAAAAACACTGCAACAACTTTTTAATAAATAAGACCACTTATGTATTGAAAAAAAGTTATTGTTGCAAACTTTTTGGGAGACGCCAACATCTTTTATTTTACTTTTTGGACAATGTAGATTTCCACCCCTGTTCTTTGCTCGTCATGCCCCCACTGACTGTGCCCAGTACTGACCTACCCGACTGAATCGATGATGGCATCATGTTATCATTGGAGTGGCAGGTAGCCTAGTGGTTAGAGCATTGGGCCAGTAACCGAAAGGTTGCTGGATCGAAACCCTGTGCTGACAAGGTCAAAATCTGTTGTGCCTTGCACCCCTGAACAAGGCAGTTAACCCACTGTTCTCTGGTAGGCTGTCATTGTAAATAAGAATTTGTTCTTACAAAATTATTGTGGGACGGTAGCGTCCCACCTGGCCAACATCCGGTGAAAATGCAGAGTGCGAAATTCAAAAATACCAAATTCAAAAAATATATATATGTGTTATACATCAAAATAAAGCTTAACTTCTTGTTAATCCAGCCGCTGTGTCAGATTTCAAAAAGGCTTTACGGGCGAAAGCAAACCATGCAATCATCTGACGACAGCGCCCCGCATTCAAACACATGAAAATCATATTTCAACCAGGCAGCTGCGCCACAAAAGTCAGAAATAGAGATATAATTAATGCCTTACCTTTGAAGATCTTCTTCTGTTGGCACTCCAAAATGTCCCAGAAACATTACAAATGGTCCTTTTGTTCGATAATGTCCTTCTTTATGTCCCCAAAATGTCAATTTATTTGGCGCGTTTGATTCAGAAATACACCGGTTTCAACTCGCCCAACATGCCTACAAAGTATCTAATAAGTTACCTGTAAACTTGGTCCAAACATTTCAAACAATGTTCCTAATCCAACCTCAGGTACCCTAAAATGTAAATAATCAATCAAATTTAAGATGGAATAAATTGTTTCTAATACCGGATAAAAACAATGTGACGCACGCTCCAGTTCACGCGCACCAAAACAGTAGAGTCCACCTGGAGTGACACTTCTTAATTTCTCAAAAGAAAAACATCAAACAATTTCTAAAGACTTTCTAGTGGAGGCCATAGGAACTGCAACCAGGTTCCTAATAATAAGGGTATCCAAAAATGGAAATCCTATGACCCCCCAAAAAATTCCTGGATGGTTTGTCCTCGGGGTTTGGCCTGCCATATCATTGTTAGAGTATTAGAGTGGTTTCTATCCAAATCTACCAATTACATGCATATCCTAGCTTCTGGGCCTGAGCAACAGGCAGTTTACTTTGGGCACGCTTTTCATCCGGAGGTGAAAATACTGCCCCTTGACTTGCCTAGTTAAATAAAAGAAAATGTAAATAACTTGTTGGGAGCCGGGTAGACCCATGCTGTAAGTGTGTCAATCCCATAGAGATATTTAGAGGTTGCAACATTGTATCTAACCCATTATGGTGTCTGTGAGAGCATGGGTGGTGCCAATGAGGCCATCTCCATTTTGAAGTAGTCCATTTACTTCTATGAGTTGGTAAACAAACTGAAAGGGTGCCACCTGGAGTGTGTTGTTTGAAAAGGTATAAAGCCAAGGTTGCCGATTTACTGCCACCTGGAGTTATGGAATGTTTGTATAATTCAGTGGCTGATCCCTCTTGATGACCTGGATGGAATTATGTGATCCTTCCATAACCTATAGGAAGTCCCACCCAGTTGACTACATCAAAATGGTGAAAGTCCTCAATGGCGCTCCCTATGCTAAAATGGGCTTTTGGGCACTAGATTCTTCTATCTATATTCTCAAACCCTAGAGAAGGAACATGATTAGTCATTTGAATCCGACTGAAGGAGTACATTTTATTATTATTTTTACTTTTTGGAATATTAGGAGTATGTTTTTCCTCCTTCCCCCTTTTCTTCTATTTCTTTCGCAGTTTTCACCCCATCCAGCAGGTGGCACAGTTGGTGTAGTTCGCCATAAAAAACCACAGAAGTAAAACATGATTTCACTTTCACTTTGGGCTACCTGTCACTGAGTCTTTCAGGGTGTGGAGTAGTGCAGATAGGCAGGCAAGTTAACAGAGAAAGGAAAAGGACAGACGGAAAAACATCTTGAAGAGACGTACAGACACATATAGACACTACCATGGCATTTAAGTACCCGGCAGCTCGGAGAGATGAGAGTTCGGTCTGTGTCAAATTCAAACAGCTCTCTCTATCTCGCAGTCTCTCTGCTTCCTCTCTCTCTCAACCATTCTGTCTTAAAGTGGTAGGTGCACAAGATTGAATCTTAAGAGAGCAAAAAATAGTAGGCCTTCACTATGTGCAAAGTCAGTCTGGCTGAGCCACAGAGAAAGCAGCCCTAAATAGGGCCCATAATGGTGCCTGTGAGCAAACAGGCAGCAGCATTGGTGCAATCTCAATTTCAAAGTAGTCTCTCAAAGTATCCCTCCTGATGACCGAGTTGGACATGATTTCAACAGAGTCACCAGGAGGGATCAGCCAATGAAGTTGGAAGTCCCACACAGTTGACAACATTAAACTACATTAAAATGATGGAAGCCCTCAATTGCATTGCCCATGCTAATGAGTCATTTTGGCAACTAGAGGCCTCTATCATTCTTTATGGGCTAGGCTGAGTAACCCTGAGAAAAAAACATGGTTTCTGTTTCCAATTTGGTTTAGCCTCTACAGGTTCTAACAAAGGCCTGTAGTTCTGAGTAAGATTGCTACTTTCATCTTTAGTGTCATACACTGTTGTAGGCTATAAATCGGTCTGTAAATGTTTCATATTTAATTCATCTGAGTTTCATTGGACATTGCCACATCAAACCTCATTTAATCAATGTCATATTTAAATAAGGCAATTTATTGACATTCTGTCAAACTCAGCTGTCAACCAACTCTGCTATGGAGTCATTACACATCCTTTCCAAACATTGTGTGACTTTTTCTTTCCGTACATGCAGTCATACTTACAGTAACTGTTGTATTTCTATCTTGTAGGTGGATTACTACCATGGGGTTAAGATATGTGACCTGTATGCCTGGTTGGAAGATCCACTGACGTGTTTGTGTGTGTGTGTGTGTGTATGTTTGTTTTGCCCAGGCATTTGTGGAGGAACAGAATAAGCTGTCCATGCCATTCCTGGAGCAGTGTGTGGTCAGGCCTCAGTTTTACCAGCGGCTAACAGCTCTACGACTACCCCAAGTATAGCTGCCCTTACAAGAGAGGAAACAGGTTAGGAACTAAAATACAGCTGCCCCTACAAGAGAGGACACAGGTTAGGGAGTAAAATACAGCTGCCCCTACAAGAGAGGACACTGGTTAGGGAGTAAAATACAGCTGCCCCTACAAGAGAGGACACTGGTTAGGGAGTAAAATACAGCTGCCCCTACAAGAGAGGACACAGGTTAGGGAGTAAAATACAGCTGCCCCTACAAGAGAGGAAACAGATAGTGACTAAAATACAGCTGCACCTACAAGAGAGGAAACAGATAGGAACTAAAATACAGCTGCCCCTACAAGAGAGGAAACTGGTTAGGGAGTAAAATACAGCTGCCCCTACAAGAGAGGAAACTGGTTAGGGAGTAAAATACAGCTGCCCCTACAAGAGAGGAAACTGGTTAGGGAGTAAAATACAGCTGCCCCTACAAGAGAGGAAACTGGTTAGGGAGTAAAATACAGCTGCCCCTACAAGAGAGGACACAGGTTAGGGAGTAAAATACAGCTGCCCCTACAAGAGAGGAAACAGATAGTGACTAAAATACAGCTGCACCTACAAGAGAGGAAACAGATAGGAACTAAAATACAGCTGCCCCTACAAGAGAGGAAACTGGTTAGGGAGTAAAATACAGCTGCCCCTACAAGAGAGGACACAGGTTAGGGAATAGAATACAGCTGCCCCTACAAGAGAGGAAACAGATAGTGACTAAAATACAGCTGCCCCTACAAGAGAGGAAACTGGTTAGGGAGTAAAATACAGCTGCCCCTACAAGAGAGGACACTGGTTAGGGAGTAAAATACAGCTGCCCCTACAAGAGAGGAAACTGGTTAGGGAGTAAAATACAGCTGCCCCTACAAGAGAGGAAACTGGTTAGGGAGTAAAATACAGCTGCCCCTACAAGAGAGGAAACTGGTTAGGGAGTAAAATACAGCTGCCCCTACAAGAGAGGACACAGGTTAGGGAGTAAAATACAGCTGCCCCTACAAGAGAGGAAACAGATAGTGACTAAAATACAGCTGCACCTACAAGAGAGGAAACAGATAGGAACTAAAATACAGCTGCCCCTACAAGAGAGGAAACTGGTTAGGGAGTAAAATACAGCTGCCCCTACAAGAGAGGACACAGGTTAGGGAATAGAATACAGCTGCCCCTACAAGAGAGGAAACAGATAGTGACTAAAATACAGCTGCCCCTACAAGAGAGGACACTGGTTAGGGAGTAAAATACAGCTGCCCCTACAAGAGAGGACACTGGTTAGGGAGTAAAATACAGCTGCCCCTACAAGAGAGGACACAGGTTAGGGAGTAAAATACAGCTGCCCCTACAAGAGAGGAAACAGATAGGAACTAAAATACAGCTGCCCCTACAAGAGAGGAAACAGATAGTGACTAAAATACAGCTGCCCCTACAAGAGAGGAAACAGATAGGAACTAAAATACAGCTGCCCCTACAAGAGAGGAAACTGGTTAGGGAGTAAAATACAGTTGCCCCAAAAAGCGAGGAAACCAGGAAACCAGAGCTAAAATACAGCTGCCACTCCATCACTGTCTAGCGATGTTACTTTTGATACTGGAGCACCGAGGCATGCGCCGAAATCGCTATTGCAGCTAACTTCGAAGCAGTGTGCCGACGCCTGTATCCCTTTCTCAAAATTACGTCATCCATGATGTCCGAAGCTTAGTTTGATAACGTGCTTTTTTAAACCATGTTTTGCAAAATGCGAGATCTTACTGATTTTGCAGTGGTTCCGGTGCTTTCGTCTATTCCAAGCTGCTTTCAAACACCGAACTCTACTAGACAGTTAATACCAAACTTCAGACATCTCAGAACAAATGAGTCAGGATTATTGTTAAACTTCCAGCACTTACTCATCTTAACCATTCCCATGTTGAAGGACTCAGATGGCTCAATGTGGAGGAGAGAGTCTGTCGGAATAAAGTGTGTCTTGTTTTTTTATTTTTCTATTTAATTTCACCTTTATTTAACCAGGTAGGCTAGTTGAGAAAAAGTTCTCATTTACTCATTTACAACTGCGACCTGGCCAAGATAAAGCATAGCAGTTTGAACAGACAACAACACAGAGTAAACAATAAACAAGTCAATAACACAGTAGAAAAAAGAAAAAAAGAGTCTATATACATTGTGTGCAAAAGGCATGAGAAGGTAGGCGAATAATTACAATTTTGCAGATTAACACTGGAGTGATAAATGATCAGATGGTCATGTGCAGGTAGAGATGCTGGTGTGCAAAAGAGCAGAAAAGTAAATAAATAAAAACAGTATCGGGATGAGGTAGGTAAATTGGGTGGGTTATTTACAGATGGACTATGTACAGCTGCGGCGATCGGTTAGCTGCTCAGATAGCAGATGTTTAAAGTTGGTGAGGGAGATAAAAGTCTCCAACTTCAGCGATTTTTGCAATTCGTTCCAGTCACAGGCAGCAGAGAACTGGAAGGAAAGGCGGCCAAATGAGGTGTTGGCTTCAGGGATGATCAGTGAGATACACCTGCTGGAGCGCGTGCTACAGGTGGGTGTTGCCATCGTGACAAGTGAACTGAGATAAGGCAGAGCTTTACCTAGCATGGACTTGTAGATGACCTGGAGACAGTGGGTCTGGCGACTAATATGTAGCGAGGGCCAGCCGACTAGAGCATACAGGTCACAGTGGTGGGTGGTATAAGGTGCTTTAGTAACAAAACGGATGGCACTGTGATATACTGCATCCAGTTTGCTGAGTAGAGTATTGGAAGCTATTTTGTAGATGACATCGCCGAAGTTGAGGATCGGTAGGATAGTCAGTTTTACTCGGGTAAGTTTGGCGGCGTGAGTGAAGGAGGCTTTGTTGTGGAATAGAAAGCCGACTCTAGATTTGATTTTAGATTGGAGATGTTTGATATGAGTCTGGAAGGAGAGTTTACAGTCTAGCCATACACCTAGGTACTTATAGATGTCCACATATTCTAGGTCGGAACCATCCAGGGTAGTGATGCTAGTCGGGCATGCGGGTGTAGGCAGCAAACGGTTGAAAAGCATGCATTTGGTTTTACTAGCGTTTAAGAGCAGTTGGAGGCCACGGAAGGAGTGTTGTATGGCATTGAAGCTCGTTTGGAGGTTAGATAGCACAGTGTCCAAAGAAGGGCCAGAAGTATACAGAATGGTGTCGTCTGCGTAGAGGTGGATCAGAGACTCACCAGCAGCAAGAGCGACATCATTGATGTATACAGAGAAGAGAGTCGGTCCAAGAATTGAACCCTGTGGCACCCCCATAGACACTGCCAGAGGTCCGGACAGCAGACCCTCCGATTTGACACACTGAACTCTATCAGAGAAGTAGTTGGTGAAACAAGCGAGGCAATCATTTGAGAAACCAAGGCTGTCGAGTCTGCCGATGAGGATGTGGTGATTGACAGAGTCGAAAGCCTTGGCCAGATCAATGAATACGGTTGCACAGTAATGTTTCTTATCGATGGCGGTTAATATATCGTTTAGGACCTTGAGCGTGGCTGAGGTGCACTCATGAGCAGCTCTGAAACCAGATTGCATAGCAGAGAAGGTATGGTGAGATTCGAAATGGTCGATAATCTGTTTGTTGACTTGGCTTTCGAAGACCTTAGACAGGCAGGGTAGGATAGATATAGGTCTGTAGCAGTTTGGGTCAAGAGTGTGTCCCCCTTTGAAGAGGGGGATGACCGCAGCTGCTTTCCAATCTTTGGGAATCTCAGACAACACGAAAGAGAGGTTGAACAGGCTAGTAATAGGGGTGGCAACAATTTTGGCAGATAATTTTTAGAAAGAAAGGGTCCAGATTGTCTAGCCGGCTGATTTGTAGGGGTCCAGATTTTGCAGCTCTTTCAGAACATCAGCTGACTGGATTTGGAAGAAGGAGAAATGGGGAAGCCTTCGGCGAGTTGTTGTGGGGGTGCAGTGCTGTTGACCGGTAGGAGTAGCCAGGTGGAAAGCATGGCCAGCCGTAGAAAAATGCTTATTGAAATTCTCAATGATAGTGGATTTATCAGTGGTGACAGTGTTTCCTATCTTCTGTGCAGTGGGCAGCTGGGAGGAGGTGTTCTTATTCTCCATGGACTTTACAGTGTCTATGAGGGTGCCCTTGTTTACAGATTTAGGGTTGTACCTGGTGGGTTCCTTGATGATTTGTGTGAGATTGAGGGCATCTAGCTTAGATTGTAGGACTGCCGGGGTGTTAAGCATATCCCAGTTTAGGTCACCTAACAGAACAAACTCTGAAGCTAGATGGGGGGCGATCAATTCACAAATGGTGTCCAGGGCACAGCTGGGAGCTGAGGGGGGTCGGTAGCAGGCGGCAACAGTGAGAGACTTATTTATGGAGAGAGTCATTTTTAAAATTAGTAGTTCGAACTGTTTGGGTATGGACCTGGAAAGTATGACAGAACTTTGCAGGCTATCTCTGCAGTAGACTGCAACTCCTCCCCCTTTGGCAGTTCTATCTTGACAGAAAATGTTATTGTTGGGTATGGAAATCTCAGAATTTTTGGTGGCCTTCCTAAGCCAGGATTCAGACACGGCAAGGACATCAGGGTTGGCAGAGTGTGCCTAAGCAGTGAGTAAAACAAACTTAGGGAGGAGGCTTCTGATGTTGACATGCATGAAACCAAGGCTTTTTCGATCACAGAAGTCAACAAATGAGGGTGCCTGGGGACATGCAGGGCCTGGGTTTACCTCCACATCACCCGCGGAACAGAGGAGGAGTAGTATGAGGGTGCGGCTAAAGGCTATCAAAACTGGTCGCTTAGAGTGTTGGGGACAAAGAATAGAAGGAGCAGAATTCTGGGCATGGTAGAATATATTCAGGGCATAATGCGCAGACAGGGGTATGGTGGAGTGCAGGTACAGCAGAGGTAAGCCCAGGCAGTGAGTGATGATAAGAGAGGTTGAATCTCTGGACATGCTGGTTGTAATGGGTGAGGTCACCGCATGTGTGGGAGGTGGGACAAAGGAGGTATCAGAGGTATGAAGAGTGGAACTAGGGGCTCCATTGTAAACTAAAACAATGATAACTAACCTGAACAACAGTATACAAGGCATATTGACATGTTAAAGAGACATACAGCGAGGCATAAAGTAATCGCAGGTGTTGATTGGGAGAGCTAGCTAAAACAACAGGTGAGACAACAACAGCTAATCAGCTAACACATCAACAGCAGGTAAAATGCCGATGACTAGGCAGAGAGGGTCGGTTTAACTACACACAGAGCCTGAGTTCGCGGCTGGGGCCGACAGATAAAAATAAATATACAGAATGGAGTACCGTGATTAATGGACAGTCCAGCAGGCATCAGCTATGTAGCCAAGCGATCATAGTGTCCATGGGGCAGCAGTAGATGGAACAGGGAACCCGCCACTACGTTAGCAGGCGACAAGGCGTTTAAAGTTAGCAGCCCTCCGACGGAGGCCGGTTGAAGGCACAGAGGATGGAGTATTCGTCGGCAGACCAGTCGTGGTGGCGAGGCGGGGTGCCGTGTCGACAGAGAATCCAAGCCAGATGGCGAAAGAGGTATTGTAGCATTTAGTTTGCTGGCCGGGAGATGCGCCTGGCTCACGGCTAACTGGTGCTAGCTTCGTGGCATAAGCTTGTCCATGGTATGGTCCTCAGGTACTTACTATATGCAACTTGGTACGGGATAACCATAACTCATCTACTAGAACGAGTGAAACTGACGTTGTTCCTTTTAGATTTAATAGTGGTATGGGGAAAGAAACCTTTTTTTTGTTCTCAGCTGCCATTCTTTGCTGTGGCTGTCCTCATGAGAGCCAGTTTCATCATAGCGATTGATGGTTTTTAAGACAGCACTTGAAGAAAAGTTAAAAGTTCTTGAAATTCTCCGGATTGACTGACCATCATGTCTTAAAGTAATGATGCACTGTCATTTCCCTTTGCTTATTTGAACTGTTCTTGCCATAATATGGACTTGGTCTTTAACCAAATAAGGCTATCTTCTGTATACTACCCCTACCATGTCACAACACAACTGATTGGCTCAAACACATTATGAATGCACAAATTAACTTTTAACAACACACACCTATTAATTGAAATGCATTCCAGGTGACTACCTCATGAAGCTGGTTGAGAGAATGCCAAAAGTGTGTAAAGCTGTCATCAAGGAAAAGGGTGGCTACTTTGAAGAATCTAAAATATATTTTGATTTGTTTCACTTTTTCTTGGTTACTACATGATTCCATATGTGTTATTTCATAGTTTTGATTTCTTCACTATTATTCTACCTTGTAGAAAATAGTATAATTAAAGAAAAACCCTTGGATGAAGAGGTGTGTCCAAACCTTAAACTGGTACTGTATAAGACATTGAACATTGTATACTGTATTTTATGGGTGTGTGTGAGACATGAGAGATTTACCGGTCCTATTTAGCTCATTTTATGAAGAAAAACAACAATTATGTCTGTCATTGTTTGTTGCCTCTACCTAACCTACCTACTTAGCAGGTAGAGACAGACCTATGATACTTTCAAGGATGTGAGGGTACGAGGTCAAATCCTATTTTTTTCTGCACAGTTGTTCAAATCATTTGTTTTATGTAGTATAGCGTCCATATTCAGCATCTTAAATAATTGAAAACTGTAGATTCAGTTTTTTAAAAATAATATTCTTGAAGGCAAAAAATGGAAGCATAATATAAAATGCTAACCTGTTATTCCAATTGATTATAGGCTACCAAAGCCAACGAATTATTGCTGCGGCAAGGAGTTTTGCTAAAAACATGCTGCTATTTATTACGGTCCAGAAGTTGTCACTAATGTGCATTGCGAACAGATAATGAAGCTCCGAGCAGAGTATGTGAGCTGAGCTGGAGTGGAGTGGTGCGAGATTCCCAAAGTCATGTACTTCGCTAAATATTTTCACAAAGAAACTGATATAACACACAGGTGCTAAATCAATAAGCCTGGCATATTCCCACATTCAAGGAGCTTTCCGTTTTGATTGGGTTATTTTGCCTAAAAACCTTTAGGCCTACCTATAGAAAAATAAAGAGAGGCAAGAGAGGCCTGAAAGGGTGTTTAGCATTCTCCACTGCTGGCCGTCTCTCCAGGCACCATCGCATGAGCCTGACGACAAAGACTGGCCAAACTCATTAAAAAAATTCAAAAGGCACTAATAAGTCATTTTTCATTTCATTTGTATTTAATTCTAAGTAAGTCACAGCTCCTGAGTGGCACAGCAGTCTAAGGCACTGCATCTCAGTGCTAGAGGTGTCACTACAGACCCTGGTTTGATTCCAGGCTGTATCAAATCTGGCAGAGTTCCATAGGGCGGCGCACAATTGGCTCAGCGTCGTTAGGGTTTGGCCGTCATTCATACTTGAGTAAAAGTAAAGATACCTTAATAGAAAATGACTCAAGTAAAATTAAAAGTCACCCAGTAAAATACTACTTGAGTAAAAGTCTAAAAGTATTTGGTTTGAAATATACTTAAATATCAAAGGTAAAAGTGTAAATAATATAAAATTCCTTATATTAAGCAAACCAGACGGCCTAATTTTCTTGTTTATTTTAATTTACGGACGAAGCATGTGCTTAGTGAGTCCGTCAGATCAGAGGCAGTAGGGATGACCAGGGATGTTCTCTTGATAAGTGTGTGAATTTCCTGCAAAGCATTCAAAATGTAACAAGTACTTTTGGGTGTCAAGGAAAATGTATGGAGTAAAAAGTATATAATTGTCTTTAGGAATTTAGTAAAGTAAAAGACTGTCAGAAATATTAAATAGTGAAGTACAGATACCCCCCAAAAAACTACTTAAGTAAAAATACTTGAAAGTACTACTTAAGTACTTTACACTACTTGCTATAGCCTTGAAATAATTGCAATAATATAGCCTAAATAATTGATTATCATTCCTTATTAGGCTCCCTGTCTGGTTCCTGACCTATTTAGATTTGTTTATATGCTGTTTAATATGATATGTAGCCTAGCTTCTTTACAGTCACATTTTCATGCTTATTCAAATCATTTTAATTCAAATCCATATGGTTTGGTTTCAATACTTATAAAGAAATTGGTAGGTCCAGGTAGTCACAAAAATAGATGATTTTAATTAATGGGGCGAATTTGGAGCTGCAGTGTGTTTTCCTGTGAGTGCGGCGCGGTTTTTAGCGGCGTTGTCCGGGTAATCAACAGTTTTTTGGCACAATTTGGTGAAAGCACCGAAGCCTTCAGAAAGTCCATCACTATCACTGCTCCTACAACAGAGGAAGCAACATCAAGATAGAGGACTCATCTTTGTCACCAGGAGGGATCAGCCAATGAAGTTGGAAGCCCCACCCAGTTGACTCCATTAAAATGGTGGAAGCCCTCTGTGATCCTGTCCATGCTCATACTGCCTTTTGGCCACTAAAGGCCTCTGTCGTTCTCTATGGGAAATAAACAGATTAGGAACTCAAATACAGCTGCCGCTACAAGAGAGGAAACCGGTTAGAAAGCATTTTAACTGGTTGAGTGTAGGGGGCAGTATTTTCGTTTTTGGCAAAAAAAAAGTACCCATTTGAAACGGCCTATTTCACAGCTCCAGAAACTAGAATATGCATATAATTGTCAGATTGGGATAGAAAACTCTAAAGTTTCCAAAACTGTAAAAATATTGTCTGTGAGTATAACAGAACTGATATTGCAGGCGAAAGCCTGAGGAAAATCCAATCAGGGAGTGCCTCTTATTTGGGGTGGCAGGGTAGCCTAGTGGTTAGAGTGTTGGACTAGTAACCAGAAGGTTGCAAGTTCAAACCCCCGAGCTGACTAGCTACAAATCTGTCGTTCTGCCCCTGAACAGGCAGTTAACCCACTGTTCCTAGGATGTCATTGTAAATAAGAATTTGTTCTTAACTGACTTGCCTAGTTAAATAAAGGTCAAATTAAAAATATTTTGAAACCTCTCTGTTCCTATGCATGCCTATCCTGCATTTAAAGGGATATCAACCAGATTCCTTTTTCTATGGCTTCCCTGAGGTGTCAACAGTCTTTAGACATAGTTTCAGGCATTTATTTTTAAAAATGAGCGTGAAAGATCACATTGCGTATGTGGATAGGTGGGGGATCTCAGAGTTAGTTTTGCGCTATAGAGTAAAGCGGCCATTGTTCCTCCCGGTCCTATTGAAAAAGCTACACACTTGGTTGATATATTATCGAATATATATTTTAAAAACAACCTGAAGATTGATTATAAAAAACATTTGACATGTTTCAGTGGACATTATGGATATTATTTGGAATATACATCCGCATTGTCGTGACCGCTCTTTCCTGTGGATTTCTGAACACAACGCGACAAACAAACGTCGGTATTTTTGGTATAAAAATAATCTTTATGGAACAAAAGGAAAATTTGTTGTGTAACTGGGAGTCTCGTGAGTGAAAACATCCAAAGATCATCAAATGTAAACTATTTTTAAAATTGCTTTTCTGATTTTCGTGACCTAGCTACTTAATGCTTAGTGTACATAATGTTATGTTATGCTATCGATAAACTTACACAAACGCTTGGATTGCTTTCGCTGTAAAGCATCATTTCACCTGAGACGACAGGTGGATTAACAAAAGGCTAAACTGTGTTTTGCAATATTGCACTTGTGATTTCATGAATATGAATAATTTTTTGTAATATTATTTGACTGTGGTGCTATGCTATTCAGCGGTTGCTGAGGACAATTATCCCGCTACTGGGATGGGTGGCGTCAACAAGTTAAGGACTAATCAAAAGGATTCAGTGCTGAGCTGGAACAAAAGCCTGCACACTTATTTCCAAGAAAATGCACAAAAAGAGGGAACTACGCAATAACTGCATGTGTGAAACTTACTCCTCAGCCTTGGCACTACCCAGACTCTCCCTAAAGCTGGCTTTCTGACCAAACTGAGCATCTGGGGAAGAAGGACCATGGTCAGGGAGGTGACCAAGAACCCATTGACCACTGACTAAATGACAGAGTTCTTTGGTTGAGATGGGAGTACCAGCCAGAAGGACAACAGTCTCTACAGCACTTCACCAATCTGGGCTTTATAGGTGAGTGAGCAGACTGAAGCAACTCCTGAGAAAAAGGCACATAACAGCACGCCTGGAGTTTGTAAAAAGGCATGTGAAAGACTGTGAGCATAAGGCAAAAGATTCTGTGGTCTGATGAGATGACAACGTAAACCGCTATGTCTAGAGAAAACCAGGCATCACCTGTCTAACACCAAACCTACCGTGAAGCATGGTAGTGACAGTATCATGCTATGGGGATGTTTTTCAGTGGCAGGGACTGGAAGACTGGTAGGGCTAGAGGGAACAATGAATGGAGCCAAATGCAGGCAAATCCTTGACGAGAACCTGCTTCAGAGTGCAAGCTACCTTAGACTGGGGAAAGATTTACATTCCAACAGGACAAAGACCCCAAGCATACAGTCAAATAAATGCTGGAATGGCTTCAGAACAAGAATGTGAAAGTCCTTGAGTGGCCCAGCCAAAGCCCAGACTTGAATCCCATTGAAAATCTGTAGAAAGACTTGAAGATTGCTGCTCCCATCTAATTTAAGAGCTTGAGAAAATCTGCAAATCCAGATGTGCAAAGCTGGTACAGACATACCCAAGATGACTCAAAGCTGTAATCACCGCCAAAGGTGCTTTTACAAAGTATTGACTTGGGTGTGAATACTTACGTAAATGAGTTTTCTAAATTTCTCTTGCTAACATTTCTAAGAATGTTTTCACTTTGTCATTATGTGTCTATTTCATATTTTTAAATTCAGGCTGTAACATAACAAAATGTGGAATAAATCAAGGAGTATACTTTCTGAAGGCACTGTATGTGTGTCTGATGCTCTCCATGGTGGAACAAATATAACTGGTTTCCTCAGTCAATAGGTATTTCTACTTCCATAACCAGGGCCTGCAGAACCAGGATGCGCTCTGTGTGCAGGACTCTCTGGACGGACCGGCCACAATCTTCTTTGACCCAAACACACTGTCTGTGGATGGTACTGTAGCCTTGAAGAGTGAGCTGATTACTGTAATACAACCTTTTATAGTGTATTTGCGTGTATGTCTCAACCTGAGTCCTCACAATTCCTCCTCCTCTCTTGTATTTCTATTCTGTTATTAGATTTTATTGCTGTGACAAAGGTGGAGTATATTGCTAAAAAAAACAAATGATAGGCCCACTTTACATTATACATTATAATATCATACAATGTAATATCTATTTTTCCTTTTCCTCTCTCCTTACCTCGCTCTCCTTCTCCTTTCAGTGGGGCGCTTGTCAGAGGAGTGTGAGTACTTTGCGTATGGCCTGAGCTCCAGTGGCTCCGACTGGGTAACGGTGCACTTCCTAAAGGCTGATGACCTCATGACTCTGCCTGATGTCCTGGACAGGGTGAAGTTCAGCTGCCTGGCCTGGACCCACGATGCCCGCGGGGTGTTTTATAATTGTTACCCCCGGCAGGACGGCAAGGTTGATGGTGAGACACACACACACACAAACACACACACTCATGAAATCTACTGTGTACAGTACAACATAGTGTACAGTGCATTCAGAAATTATTCAGACATCTTGACTTTTTGCACTTTGTTACGTTACAGGCTTATTCTAAAATTGATTCAATTGTTTTTCCTGATCACTCCTCTGACAAAGCAAAAACTGAAATATCCCTTTTACATAAGAATTCAGACCCTTTACTCAATACTTTGTTGAAGCACCTTTGGCAGTGATTATAGCCTTGAGTCTTCTTGGGTATGATGCTACAAGCTTGGCACACCTGTATTTGGGGAGTTGCTCCGATCCTTCTCTGCAGATCCTCTCAAGCTTTGTCAGGTTTTCCAGAGATGTTCAATCAGGTTCAAGTCCGGGCTCTGGCTGGGCCACTCAAGGACATTCAGAGACTTGTCCCGAAGCCACCTCCTGCGTTGTCTTGGCTGTGTGCTTAAGGTCATTGTCCTGTTGGAAGGTGAACCTCCGCCCCAGTCTGAGGTCCTGAGCGCTCTGGAGCAGGTTTTCATCAAGGATCTCTCTGTACTTTGCTTCGTTCATCTTTCCCTCGATCCTGACTAGTCTCCCTGTCCCTGCCTCTGAAAAATATTCCCACAGCATGATGCTGCCACCACCATGCTTCACCCTAGGGATAATGCCAGGTTTCCTCCAAACATGACGCTTGGCATTCAGACCAAAGAGTTCAATCTTGGTTTCATCAGACCAGAGTAGCTTGTTTCTCATGTTCTGAGAGTCCTTTAGGTGCCTTTTGGCAAACTCCAAGCAGGCTGTCATGTGCATTTTACTGAGGAGTGGCTTCCATCTGGCCACTCTACCATAAAGGCCTGATTGGTTGAGTGCTGCAAAGATCATTGTCCTTCTTGAAGGTTCTCCCATCTCCACAGAGGAACTCTAGAGCTCTGTCAGAGATTCTTGGTCACTTCCCTGACCAAGGCCCTTCTCCCCCAACTACTCAGTTTGGCTGGGCGGCCAGCTCTAGAAAGAGTCTTGGTGGTTCCAAACTACTTCCATTTAAGAATGATGGAGGCCACTGTCTTCTTGGGCACCTTCAATGCTGCAGACATTTTTTGGTACCCTTCCCCAGATCTGTGACTCTTATCCGTTCCTGTCTCGGAGCTCAATGGACAATTCCTTCGACTTAATGGCTTATCTTTTTCTTTGTCATGTGGGACCAACTGTAGGACCTTCAATAGACAGGTGTGTGCCTTTCCAAATCATGTCCAATCAATTGAATTGACCACAGGTGGTCTCTAAGTTGTAGAAAGAAACATTGCAAGAATGATCATTCGAAACAGGATGCACCTGAGCTCAATTTCGAGTCTGAAAACAAAGGGCCTGAATAGTTATGTCAATAATTCGTTTTTTAATTTTAATACATTTGCAAACATTTCTTAAAACCTGTTTTCACTTTGCCATTATGGGGTATTGTGTGTAGATTGATGAGGATTTAATTTAATTTGACCCATTTTGGAATAAAGCTGTAACGTAACAAAATGTGGAAAAAGGGAAGGGGTCTGAATACTTTCTGAATGCACTGTACCTACTGTACAAGTGCACAGACACGTTGAAAAACACAGCTTTCTGCATTGCTCCACAGGCACAGAGACCACATTCAACCTCAATCAGAAACTCTACTACCATGTGATCGGCACCAACCAATCAGAGGACATCCTGGTGGCTGAGTTTCCTGACCATCCAAAATGGCACAGTGGAGTAACAGTGAGTTTAAAGATAATGTTTTTTCTTTACATTTCTCACCTGTTGTCCACCACATTCTCCATATGAATCTACTGCTATTACACTGTCACTCTTTTTCTCATCTCCCTCACTTCTCTCCTCCACCTTGTTTGACTCTTTCTCAATCCCGGATCGATCTTATGATCTCAGTTTGTAAGTAATGACTTGCATTGTTCATGTAGGGATAGCATCAGCTAGTGCTAAAGCGTCAAATTATTTGTATTTCTCACTCACCCTCCTTGTCCCCCTCTCTCACAATCTTACTCTCTCTGTCTCCCCGCATCTTCTTTCTCTCTCGCTCTCTCCAGGTGTCGGATGACGGCAGGTATGCAGTGCTCAACATCACAGAAGGCTGTGAGCCATTCAACCAGCTGTGATACTGTGACCTGGAGAAGCTACCCAATGGCATCACAGGTCTGTCCCTACCATTTTAATCAGACCCTGTATGAATTCCTGACGTCATAGGTGTGTCTCAATTCTAGCTCTTATTGTCCTGTACAGATGCAGTCAAATGTACTTGCACGATTCACTATTTCTTCCAGAATAAATGTAAAACATTTGGTATTTGATTTCCAACTGCACAGGACCAAGAAAAATACATCAAAACTGAATGAGATTTTTCACTTCAAAGTAAAAAAAATGGACTAAATTATTCACAAGTTAATGTGGTTGGAGGAAAGGGATTGTCATTTACTCGAACTTTATCTCACCTGTGGCAAGTTTGCTACAGGGTAAATATAGCCATTCAACTACATTCTGCTCCATTGCACTCGCTTGTATGTTGCGTGTGTGCCAATATATTTGACTGCATCTGTACCTATAGACCTGCTGCCTTGGGTGAAGCTGGTTCACAACTTTGAGGCGCAGTACTCTTACATCACCAACGAGGGCAGTGTGTTCACCTTCCGCACCAACCTGGATGCCCCTCGCTACTGCCTGATCAACATTGACCTGGAGACACCAAACAAGGAGCACTGGAGGACCTATCTACCCCAGCACGACAAAGACGTCCTGGGTAAGAGAAAACTGAGCAGTGGTATCCAACCCTGGTTCTGGAGACCTACAGGGTGTGCAGGATTTTGTTCCAGCCCACCACTAAAACAACTGATATGACCTAATGACCTTATCATGCTGATGGTGATAAGCCAAATGTGTTTTTCGTGCTGGGTTGAAACTCAAATTTGAGTTTCTGTGTGAGAATCCAGTTGGAGACCGCTAAAGGAGGTAAAATAAGTTTGGTATGGTCAGGCTACTTGCCAAGTTTCACTTTTTAGATTTGAATATTTATGTGTCAGTCTATCAACCACAGTGAGTGGTAACTTCGTGGTCTTGGTTAACCCACTTTCGCCGTAGCATGCAACTTTGCAAGTACGGGAACTTTGTCTCAATGAATCACGTTTTAAAATCTATCACCTGCAAGATGTTTGTGACGTAGCAAGCAATTTCTTTCAGCCCTAGTTCATAAGATACTTCCAGGCATTGTAAGATCTGGCACGCGTCTTCAATGTAGTCGGGCAGGAACAGGTCATATGTGAGTTACCTCTCATTTAAAGTTTGTGCCTTTGACGTACCACAAGGATGTTTTCACCAAACCATATTGGTACCATATTGACTAATATCATTAGAGCAGTGGTATGTCATCTGCCTATCATTCTGTTAGCTGAGGGATTTTAATCAGTACTGGAAGTGGGGCCACAGATGTTTACTGCCATATCTGTGGTTGAGGGTGTGCTTTGAAGGTTTTAGGAGGTTCTACCAGGTGGTTTGCGATGTATGCTCAGTGTATTAAGGGCCGTGGGTGTGTGGCTCTCTCTATCTCTCGCCACACAATACACACACATGAGTATAACGTTAACAGTGTGTACTGTACATACGCACACTGTTGGAAATCAGCAAATTCAAACTACATTATTGACATTTGTTCTATTTATACTCGACTTGACTTACTAGCATTGCACTTCTTCGTTTTGGTTGAACTCCCTATACTAGAATATCCAGTGTAGTTGCTGTGTCTTAGACAAAGTCCATTTGAGAGGGGAAAGGAGTTAAACAGGAAGTCTGTGTCCCATGCTGTACTACAATTACAATAAGCAGACTGCCATCTATTGGACAAGAGAAAGAACAGCGTGTGAAGAATACCTAACACAGTGTACTTCAACATTGTGAAACAAAACAGAAAATGCATCCCCCTTGCAATAATTTGCCATGAAATTGGATCCTATATATGTCAGGTTATTGTTGCGTTATGCCTTCCTTATAATCCAAGGCCAGTTTCATTATTTAGCTGCCAATGGTTAAAGTTTTAAACAGAAATAACTGATTCTAGATGTGTTGATATGCTCAGAAGGAACCCAAGTAGCCTACATGTAAGAATTGTCTGTCTTCCTTATAGGCTCTGTGGCCTGTGTGAACCAGCTCCACCTGCTGGTCAACTATGTCCATGACGTGAAGGACATCCTGCAGTTGTATGAGCTGTCCACTGGTGGTCTGGTCAGAGATCTGCCTCTGGACGTGGGCACTGTGGTGAGCCTCAGCTGTAAGAAGAAACACTCCGACTTCTTCTACAAGTTCACCTCCTTCACCACGCCAGGTACTGGATTGTCTCCTAGGGGATAGTCAACTTATTTTGTGGTGTTAGACATGAAAAGGATATGGGATTTTCATTGGCATTAGGGTTAATATTCACACTGTTAGTATGGACTAGCTTTTAATACCACGGTTTGGGTACAATCCCTGCCAACGTCCTTAGTATCTATAACCTTTGACCTCTCTAGGACCTCTAACCCCTATGTGTCATGTCTGTAACAGTTCTCTTGTGGTGAAGGAGAGTCGGACCAAAATGCAGCGTGTAGATTGCGATCCATGTTTAATAAACAAACGTAAACACGAATCAATACAAACACTTCAAAACAAAGAACGTAACGAAAACCGAAACAGCCTATACTTGTGTAAACTAACAAAGACAGGAACAAGGACACTAAGGACAATCACCCACGACACACTGAAAGAACATGGCTGCCTAAATATGGTTCCCAATCAGAGACAACGATAAACACCTGCCTCTGATTGAGAACCACTTCAGACAGCCATAGACTTAACTAGAACACCCCACTAAGCTACAATCCCAATACATACACACCACATACAAAAACCCATGCCACACCCTGGCCTGACCAAATAAATGAAGATAAACACAAAATACTTCGACCAGGGCGTGACAATGTCTCTCCCAGGTGTGATTTACCACCTTGACCTGAGCCAGGCGTCTCCAGAACCCACAGTGTTCAGACAGGTGGAGGTGAAGGGTATTCAACAGGAGGACTATGAACTATGAGACCAACCAGGTAAGACAACAGCAGATTACAACTACTTACAGTAACAACGTAACAGTATCTTGACACTTTCACTATGACAATATTGCTGTGTGTTTCAGGAGTTTTACCCCAGTAAGGATGGAACTAAAATCCCCATGTTCCTGGTGCATGCCCGGGGTCTTAAGAAGGACGGATCACACCCTGTCTTCCTGTACGGATATGGAGGCTTTGAGCACTCTATCCAACCATACTACAAGTTGGTATCACAACGCATGGACCTCCAACAGAACATGATGAATCTTTCCCCTCCAGGAATTCACAAGTATAGAATTCATCCAAGTGAACCGTATTCTGAGTCGGTGTGATTTGAGTGACGTGGATGTGACGTCCATCACCCCTCCCCTCGCTGTCTCTCTCACTCTGTCAGTGTTCCATACCTGCTGTTTGTGAGACACCTGGGGGGAATCCTGGCTATAGCCAACATCCGAGGAGGAGGGGAGTACGGACAGACCTGGCACAAAGGTACTATATCTTCCCCACCTAAAGACGCATAGAAATAGGTTAAATAAAGCAACAGGCTGGGGGCTGTGATTCGCTAGTTTTATATTCACTAGCTCAGCTTTCCACTGTTTTGCCTTCGCCTGTCATGCTTTTGTAGCTTTGACTGTTGATACTCGGCCCCAGTCTCTCTGTAGCTTAGTTGGCAGAGCATGGCGCTTGCAAGGCCAGGATAGTGTGGAAAAGTGTCTGCTAAATGACATGTGATCTATGGACTATGGCAGTATCCCTTCTAGAGATGAATTCCTTCTTCTGTCTAGGTGGTACCCTGGGGAACAAGCAGAATTGCTTTGATGACTTCCGGTGTGCAGCAGAGTATCTAATCCAGGAGAACTACACCATAGCCAGCTGCATAGCCATCAACAGCGCCTCCAACGGGGGACTGCTCGTGGGTATGGAGAGTGGATGGCATTTAAGGCCATCTTTCTAAATGGTCTCCTAGTTCGGTCAATCATAACCGCATTCTCTTTAAATGTTTTATATCTTCAGTATAATTGTTAATGTAAAGTCCATCAAATAGTATTTTTCTACTTAGCTACTATTAATTCAGTGATTACACAGCACATTAAACAGTAGTTAGCTACATAATTTTAAAAGACTGCCAACCATATTGCATTGTACAAATCCAACTAAAGAGTACTTCCTTATTTTAAGTGACTATTTAGGATAGATTGGATGTTGCTGTTGTGTGTGTGTGTGTGTGTGTGTGTGTGTGTGTGTGTGCCAGTGTGTGTGTGTGCCAGCGTGTGTGTGTGTGCCAGTGTGTGTGTGTGCGTGTGTGTCAAAGAGTGAGTCGGGTATGTTTAAGTGTAAGACAGGTCTCTCTCTCTCTATAGCATGAATCACAAGGAGAATCTCACAGCCGATAGATTGCCGATAGGTATTTATCACACTTGTTCCTTCTTTTGCTAGAACAAAAGCGGTGGTGATGAACTTACCGACTGTTGTCAGTGGCAAACAACTTCACTTTTCACTTTTAATAGGGATTAAAAGTCAGTGGTCCAGGCGTGGCCGATGGTAAACTTGTGGAACTTGAGCATGTCCATCACCCCAACCTTAGCCACACAGGTCCGGACACTGATTCAAACCCACTGGTTTTGAAAGTGTGCGTGCGTGCGTGTGTGCGTGCGTGCGTGCGTGTGTGTGTGTGTGTGTGTGTGTGTGTGTGTGTGTGTGTGTGTGTGTGTGTGTGTGTGTGTGTGTGTGTGTGTGTGTGTGTGTGTGTGTGAGTTGGGTATATTTTAGAAGTGTATTTAATCATATAACAAGTGTAAAACATGTCTTTCTATCTCTCTCTCTCACACAGAGAGAGTCATGTCTCTGGGTCCACACACACACGCGCACACTTTCAAAACCAGTGGGTTTGGATCAGTGTCCGGACCTGTGTGGCTAAGGTTGGGGTGATGGACATGCTCAAGTTCCACAGGTTTACCATCGGCCACGCCTGGACCACTGACTACGGCTGTGCAGACCACCCTGAGCAGTTCAAATGGTTCATCAAGTAAGTCTGGCATACTCAAATCACACACTTAACATACAACTCATACTGAACATAAACACAAATGCATTGGATGCCACATTGTAGCTCTGCATGTAATTTGTACAATAAATACAGTGCCTTGCGAAAGTATTCGGCCCCCTTGAACTTTGCGACCTTTTGCCACACTTCAGGCTTCAAACATAAAGATATAAAACTGTATTTTTTTGTGAAGAATCAACAACAAGTGGGACACAATCATGAAGTGGAACGACATTTATTGGATATTTCAAACTTTTTTAACAAATCAAAAACTGAAAAATTGGGCGTGCAAAATTATTCAGCCCCTTTACTTTCAGTGCAGCAAACTCTCTCCAGAAGTTCAGTGAGGATCTCTGAATGATACAATGTTGACCTAAATGACTAAGATGATAAATACAATCCACCTGTGTGTAATCAAGTCTCCGTATAAATGCACCTGCACTGTGATAGTCTCAGAGGTCCGTTAAAAGCGCAGAGAGCATCATGAAGAACAAGGAACCCACCAGGCAGGTCCGAGATACTGTTGTGAAGACGTTTAAAGCTGGATTTGGATACAAAAAGATTTCCCAAGCTTTAAACATCCCAAGGAGCACTGTGCAAGCGATAATATTGAAATGGAAGGAGTATCAGACCACTGCAAATCTACCAAGACCTGGCCGTCCCTCTAAACTTTCAGCTCATACAAGGAGAAGACTGATCAGAGATGCAGCCAAGAGGCCCATGATCACTCTGGATGAACTGCAGAGATCTACAGCTGAGGTGGGAGACTCTGTCCACAGGACAACAATCAGTTGTATATTGCACAAATCTGGCCTTTATGGAAGAGTGGCAAGAAGAAAGCCATTTCTTAAAGATATCCATAAAAAGTGTTGTTTAAAGTTTGCCACAAGCCACCTGGGAGACACACCAAACATGTGGAAGAAGGTGCTCTGGTCAGATGAAACCAAAATTGAACTTTTTGGCAACAATGCAAAACGTTATGTTTGGCGTAAAAGCAACACAGCTCATCACCCTGAACACCATCCCCACTGTCAAACATGGTGGTGGCAGCATCATGGTTTGGGCCTGCTTTTCTTCAGCAGGGACAGGGAAGATGGTTAAAATTGATGGGAAGATGGATGGAGCCAAATACAGGACCATTCTGGAAGAAAACCTGATGGAGTCTGCAAAAGACCTGAGACTGGGACGGAGATTTGTCTTCCAACAAGACAATGATCCAAAACATAAAGCAAAATCTACAATGGAATGGTTCAAAAATAAACATATCCAGGTGTTAGAATGGCCAAGTCAAAGTCCAGACCTGAATCCAATCGAGAATCTGTGGAAAGAACTGAAAACTGCTGTTCACAAATGCTCTCCATCCAACCTCACTGAGCTCGAGCTGTTTTGCAAGGAGGAATGGGAAAAAATGTCAGTCTCTCGATGTGCAAAACTGATAGAGACATACCCCAAGCGACTTACAGCTGTAATCGCAGCAAAAGGTGGCGCTACAAAGTATTAACTTAAGGGGGCTGAATAATTTTGCACGACCAATCTTTCAGTTTTTGATTTGTTAAAAAGTTTGAAATATCCAATAAATGTCGTTCCACTTCATGATTGTGTCCCACTTGTTGTTGATTCTTCACAAAAAAATACAGTTTTATATCTTTATGTTTGAAGCCTGAAATGTGGCAAAAGGTCGCAAAGTTCAAGGGGGGCCGAATACTTTCGCAAGGCACTGTATTTGGTAGAACTCAATTATCTCTTTCTCCCTCCACTCACCCTCAGGTACTCCCCTCTCCACAACCTCCCCCCTCCACCTCACATTGGCACTGCCTACCCTGCCATGCTCCTACTGACTGGTGACCATGACGACCGGGTGGTGCCCCTCCACACCCTGAAGTACTGTGCCACACTGCAGCACGGTGTGGGCAACAGCCCCGGGCAGGCCCAGCCTCTTATGGTTCGGGTAGACACCCGCAGTGGGTACGGGGTGGGAAAGCCTACCACTAAGGCAATCCTGGAGGATACACACGTCTTCTCCTTCATCGCTCAGACACTGGGGCTGAGCTGGAGAGAGTGAGGAGGAAGAGAGGGGAGTGAAGAGCTAGAGCAGTGGTCGCTAACCTTTTCTGAGTCAAGGTCACTTTCGTAGTCAAAAAGCAAGCCGAGATCTACCACCCAGATTTTTTTAACATGACTTAAAAAATTGAACATTAACCTAATAAAAACAGTTCTGTAGGAATGAGGTTTGTGCTGTAGGCCTAGTACATTATCACTGTATATTGGCTATATGCCTGACCTGCCAATATTGTTCTTCTCGGACCATATTATATTTTAAAAAACTCAAGCTTTGATAATAAAATTGATCAGTTGGAGTAGCACTCGCAAGTGCGAGCATAAATTGAAGTAATTTGCAAAAATGTGCTTTTTATTTTACTGGACTGATGGGACCTGAATCTGATGGTCATGGTGCTATCGAGACAACTGGGTTCTCTGAAAAAAAACGAGGTCAATGAGTGATCTTCAATTCGGATTTCTAGAAAGATGTGTGAATTTCCGACTTGGATGAGCGCTCCGAACTATTTTTCTCATCCGGATCAGTTTTTTCCCCCATGTTCCCAGTTGATGTCCCAGTTGTCTTGAACGCTCGGAAGTCAGAGATTTCCGAGTTGACTGTTGTTTTGAACTCGGCATTAGTCACATCAGCAGGGAGGGAGAGAGCAGCAGAGGGTTTGCCTCTCACTGTCCCTGCTCTCTCCTTCCTTTCCTCTGGTGAGACTGACCAGAGAGGGGACACAGTCTTCCACCTGATGGCGAAACTCGAGTCGCACAACAAATGTAGGTTGTTCCTATGTCCAAAGAAAGTGAAATATTCCTCAATATTAATTCAAATAGACGCGACGAGCTGCTAACAGTAATAGAAACGCAGGGATATCAATACACCTGGGTAGTCATTGTAGGGTGATTCTGTAACTCCTGGCACTTCTATGTCCTCGGGGTACATGTTTAGGATTTGATTTCAATAATAAAAATAGAAGGTCATTTGTATGTTAAGTTCACACTACAATCACCTCAGAATTTTTTAACACCTCTCTATCAACTTCTTTTGCTACTCGAACATCACTGTTTTGCCCTTGTCCCCGACCCAGACCTTTGAGGTTCTACTATGTTTTTTTCTATGAGAAAGCATAAATAATTACATGTTATCTACTAGAGAAAAAAAAGAGTCAATGAAATAAAATCTATATCAATATTTGTGAGTATGCCGTTTATTGTTAATTTTTTACACCAAATATACCTGTCTTGGCAGTGGTGTCATTTCCATCAGAGGACAAATTCCTCATTACAGTTTTTTTTCGATTGCTAAACGACAGTGGGCACAACTGGAGTCACATGTGCAAAACTCTAACTACAGTCTGCACTACCAACAGTCACCTGAGCTAAACAGTTCACATCACCTGCAAAACTCATTCCAAGCAACACAACTCTTAACACATGGCTCAAAACACGCTCAGTGCAGCCAAACACTATGCACAACCCTCACTGAGATAACACACACTGTCACTCAGAACACACTGAGAGTAAAAACACTAGCATCAAACACCAATACAGAAAATACTAACTTTTCATCTTTACAGTTTGAACAATTTCAGTGACTTCATACAAAGTAATATTTTCTTCAAAGAAAAGAGTGACATTCTTTCACATGATTTATTAACATTTTTAGAACATAACAATTCTTTAAGGTAAATGAAAATTAGCAGTTTGCTTCAATAGTCTGTAGTAATTTACGGAATTACAGTAATGAGAAAAAAAAGGTAGAAACTAAAAGTACATACTGTAATTCGAACAAATAATTGAGGGGCTAATCCTGCCTCTCTCTAGCATCAGGCCACAGGTTTTCTTCAACATCACATCTAATGTTTTCTCTTGCCATGCACCTGGGGAAGAACCTTCTGGAGTGCCTTATCCATCCCTGGCAGTCCTCTGGACTCGTGTCCTCACATCCGGCACGCATGGCTTCCAAAAGAGACATTTGGTCATGTGGGTGGTGACCAAACACTTTCCACCTCCAGGCAGAGAAAAACTCCTCTATTGGGTTGAGGAAGGGTGAATATGCAGGCAGGTACAAAACCATAAATCTGTGATGTGCTGCAAACCAATCTGTGACAGCTGCAGAGTGGTGAAAAGCAACGTTATCGCAAACTATGACAAAAACTTGGGGGTTTCTTACTGGCTCCCCCTGTTCTGCTGGCACTAGCTGAGCATAGAGCTGTTCTAGGAAAGCTATAAGCCTTTCTATGTTGTATGGGCCAATGAGTGGTGTGTTGAGAATCAAACCATCATTGGCCATTGCAGCACACATGGTGATATTTCCCCCCCTTTGGCCTGGAACCTCCACAGTGGCCCTTTGACCTATAACATTCCTTCCTCTGCGCCGTGTTTTGGCAAGGTTAAATCCAGCTTCATCGATAAATACAAATGAATGTGGTCTTTCCAGTGCTTCCACCTCCATTACTCTCTGAAAAACAGTAAGTGCACAGTTTTACTGTAGAAATGCTAGTGTTTTTTTTACTGTGAATATTTTGTATAGCTGTGTACGTAACCTCAGACGTCTTACCTGGACATATTGGTATCTTTGCTCTTTTACCCGTTCACTGTTTCTCTCGAACGGTACAGTGTTTAACTGTTTCATTGTAACTTGGTGTTTCTTTAGGACTCGAGCAATAGTTGTTGTGCTGACAGAATTAACATTTTCAAATATATCATTATCAGCCAGCACTCTATCTTGAATCTCCTGCAGTTTTATTGCATTGTTGACAACAACCATGTCAACAATAGCATTTTCCTGCGCATCTGAAAATATTTTTCCTCTTCCCCCTGTTGGGGGGCAGCCTTTGGGTCCTGTTGTAAAAATATATTTTACAGTCAAACTTACTGTAATATATATCTGTGTAAATATTCTATAATTGCAATACAAAATAGATTCCTGTAATGTTTTCATTTACTGTAAGGATGTAACTCTCACCTGTTTGCATGATGGAAAATTCGCATTACAGATGCCACTGTGGATCTTTGCAGATTGGGTTGCACCCTCAACCCTGCCTCTCTCAATGAGAGACCATGGTTCACGACATGGTCTATAAGTGTAGCCCTTATTTCATCTGAAATAACAGCTCTTTGTCTTCTTTGTCTTCCTCCACGCATCCGCCCTCTCCCTGCCACCCTTCTCCCTCCACGAACCCATCTTCCTTGTTCCATTTCCAAAATGAGTCTTTCTGAGCTCTACCTATATTTACTGTAATATGTGTGTGTGTTCACTAACAAGTCTAAAACAAGACACCTGCTTAGCCTTTCAGCTAAAATTGCAATCAGCAGTGTTTGAAAGGCACAAGGCTGAAATCTATTCCGTTTTGAAAGTGTGGTTCACAGTTTTGACAGCAGTGTGTTAGCATTTGAACAAAGTGCTGTAAATCCACAGTGTTGTGCAGGTTGTGGTTAAAGTCATGGGATAAGTGTGTAGAGTTTTGAAAACTGTGTTCAAGCAATGAAAAACAAACTAGAGTTTGGTCCACATGAACTGCTGCTGTGCAGACTGTAGTTAGAGTTTTGCACATGCACCTCCAGTTGTGTCCACTGTCGTTTAGCAGTCGGAAAAAACTGTAAGAACGTTTTTTCAAGAGAATGTTAATGTGGTTACCATGGAAACTTATGGTGACACTGAAGCACATGGCTGCAGCAAACAGTTGTTCCAGATGTGATGTCCAAAAGTTGAAGAAAAATATGTCAGTCATTTCCAAACAGGCTATCATTTCTTTAAATTGTGGTAGAATTTTGTTAGAATGTGTACATTTTATGTATTTGGTGTAAACTATACGCTAGTTGTAATACTAGCCAAAGCATTCTGAACAGCCTGTAATTTTTCTCCAAAAACTAGAAGCCTCATTTCCATCAGTAATTTCCATCAAACTTAACTGTGGTGGAAATAAATGACAGAATGTGGTGGAAATGACAAATTCATTCTGTAATTAGTTTTTTACTTTAGGCTGATTTAATCATGTTTTAAATGCATTTAATCTATAAAATGTTCCAATGTGTGCACAAGTTGGAAACTAAGTAGTATTTACCTTTGTAAACAGCACAGAGGTCACAGACATACTGTAAAAACAAAATAAAAAATGAACCTATACAATTCCAGGAACAAAAAAGAGAATGGAGAAGTGAAATCTATCTCTGAGCTTACAAAGTGAGAACAAAGAAGCAAGAGATGGCAATGAAAATGCAACCAACGGAATAGAAGACAGACTTTAAAGAGAACAGTTGCAATGGAGACAAACCTATCAGGAAACACACCACCTCAGTCACCAGATGACTTGCAGCCAGAACATGAGACCAACCTATCAGGAAACACACCACCTCAGTCACCAGATGACTTGCAGCCAGAACATGAGACCAACCTATCAGGAAACACACCACCTCAGTCACCAGATGACTTGCAGCCAGAACATGAGACCAACCCATCAGGAAACACACCACCTCAGTCACCAGATGACTTGCAGCCAGAACATGAGACCAACCCATCAGGAAACACACCACCTCAGTCACCAGATGACTTGCAGCCAGAACATGAGACCAACCTATCAGGAAACACACCACCTCAGTCACCAGATGACTTGCAGCCAGAACATGAGGCCAACATACCTGCTCCTAACTTACCTGCCCCTGATACATGCCAACATACCTGCTCCTAACTTACCTGCCCCTGATACATGCCAACATACCTGCTCCTAACTTACCTGCCCTTGATACAGGCCAACATACCTGCTCCTAACTTACCTGCCCCTGATACATGCCAACATACCTGCTCCTAACTTACCTGCCCCTGATACATGCCAACATATCTGCTCCTAACTTACCTGCCCCTGATACAGGCCAACATACCTGCTCCTAACTTACCTGCCCCTGATACATGCCAACATACCTGCTCCTAACTTACCTGCCCCTGATACATGCCAACATATCTGCTCCTAACTTACCTGCCCCTGATACATGCCAACATACCTGCTCCTAACTTACCTGCCCCTGATACATGCCAACATACCTGCTCCTAACTTACCTGCCCCTGATACATGCCCTCATACCCCTTCCTCATCATCTGCAACAGGAATGAGAAGTTGAATAAAGTTGAATACTTGCTGGAAGGAAAAAGGTTGGAAGAGGTCGCTCAAAAACATACAGAGATCTTTGCATGACAAATGTCAAACTTGATGTTTTACGGAAAGCTGAGAAATACAAAAAAAAAGGTATGATTGACTGAAAACGGAGAGAAGATTCCCCAAAGACAAAACAGAAAATGAAGGGAACCCCCGAAGAACTTGAGGATTTTATTGTTTCAAAATGCCTTCATTGCAGAGTTAAAACAAAAGTATGAAAACATATGCAGTGCCAAGGACAAACAAGTGGCTTCAAAAATTGCTCAGACGCAACATCCTGAGAAAGTATGGCCCGGTCAAACCCCAAAGCCACAAACTGAGAATTTGGATTATCAGCAAAAGCAATGAGGTTAAATGAAAACAGGCCAAACAAGTATTCAATGCTACAGGAAAAAACAGCATAACAGAATTAGCACAGCCACAGAAGAGAAAATCACTAGATTATGCGAACATGATTTCAACAGTAGAGCAACAGCAGGGGAAAAGGACACACTAACGGGGAACAAGAAGAAAAAGCAGAAGCGCTTCTTGAACGGCACAATTCAGAACCTTTATCAGAAGTTTAAGAGGGAATATTCAGAGATCCAAACGTCCTACTATGAATTCTGCAAATACGTCCTTTTTGGGTTGTCGAGACAACAGTCCAGGATAGGGACACATGCCTCGGCAAACCCACGGGAACCTCCAGTTCATGACAGAAAACTACAGTAGCACGAAGTGATGAGCTGAGAACATTGAGAACCTTATTGAGTCTTTGTGTGCATGTACAGAGAGTTCTCTCTTTGCCAAGCAAAAAAGCTTAAACATCTGACTTTGATGCTGGTGAGCAGACATGGTGGTTTGAGTGGAAAAACAAAGCTGAAGAGAGAGAGAGAGAGAGAAGAAAAACAAAGAGGAACACATGTAGACGTTCACTGTACATATGACAGTAAAAGAAAAGGTGTGGCACACTGCAGATTCTACTGGAGGACTTGTCCAAGGTATTGAAAGAGAAGTTGTGTAAGGGTTTTCCTGTGGTGAAGGAGAAGCAGACCAAAATGCAGCGTGGTGGTTATTCATGTTCTTTAATAAAGGAACTAGACATGAAATAACTAACAAAACAATAAATGTGCGAAAACCTAAACAGTCCTATCTGGTGCAAACACAGAGACAGGAACAATCACCCACAAACACACAGTGAAACCCAGGCTACCTAAGTATGATTCTCAATCAGAGACAACTAATGACACCTGCCTCTGATTGAGAACCATACTAGGCCGAAACATAGAAATACCCAAAACCTAGAAAAACAATCATAGACTACCCACCCAACTCACGCCCTGACCATACTAAATAAATACAGAACAAAGGAAATAAAGGTCAGAACGTGACAAGTTGGGGAAACACCTATACAACATTTGACACCAATACTCCAAACATAGAATTAAAAGAGAATCTGCGGAAGGAGGAGATCAGAGTGCATATTGACTTTGCAGAGAACTACCTGTGCAAATACAGCAGTGAAATCCAGGCAGTTCACTTTGATGATTCTCACAAGCAGGTGACCCTCCACACCCGTGTTGGATATACCACAAATTATACAGTTTCACTTTGCTCAATGAGCTCTTCTATGACCCCTCTGCTATCTGGGCCCATCTCTCAAAAACACAGGCCTACTTCCTTAAGCTCTGCCCATCAGCTACTTTTGGAATCTTACTTTGTCTTATATTAATTAAATGTTTAACAGTGGGTGTTGTTTAAAATGTTTGCAATAAAATATAGTTTTCATAATATACACTGCTCAAAAAAATAAAGGGAACACTTAAACAACACAATGTAACTCCAAGTCAATCACACTTCTGTGAAATCAAACTGTCCACATAGGAAGCAACACTGATTGACAATAAATTGCACATGCTGTTGTGCAAATGGAATAGACAACAGGTGGAAATTATAGGCAATTAGCAAGACACCCCCGATAAAGGAGTGGTTCTGCAGGTGGTGACCACAGACCACTTCTAAGTTCCTATGCTTCCTGGCTGATGTTTTGGTCACTTTTGAATGCTGGCGGTGCTTTCACTCTAGTGGTAGCATGAGATGGAGTCTACAACCCACACAAGTGGCTCAGGTAGTGCAGCTCATCCAGGATGGTACATCAATACGAGCTCTGGCAAGAAGGTTTGCTGTGTCTGTCAGCGTAGTGTCCAGAGCATGGAGGCGCTACCAGGAGACAGGCCAGTACATCAGGAGACGTGGAGGAGGCCGTAGGAGGGCAACAACCCAGCAGCAGGTCCGCCTTTGTGCAAAATTACCTCCAGCAGGCCACAAATGTGCATGTGTCTGCTCAAATGGTCAGAAACAGACTCCATGAGGGTGGTATGAGGGCCCGATGTCCACAGGTGCGGGTTGTGCTTACAGCCCAACACCGTGCAGGACGTTTGGCATTTGCCAGAGAACAGCAAGATTGGCAAATTCGCCACTGGCGCCCTGTGCTCTTCACAGATGAAAGCAGGTGCACACTGAGCACGTGATAGAGTCTGGAGATGCTGTGGAGAATGTTCTGCTGCCTGCAACATCCTCCAGCATGACCGGTTTGGCGGTGGGTCAGTCATGGTGTGGGGTGTCATTTCTTTGGGGGGCCACACAGCCCTCCATGTGCTCGCCAGAGGTAGCCTGACTGCCATTAGGTACCGAGATGAGATCCTCAGACCCCTTGTGAGACCATATGCTGGTGTGGTTGGCCCTGGGTTCCTCCTAATGCAAGACAATGCTAGACCTCATGTGACTGAAGTGTGTCAGCAGTTCCTGCAAGAAGAAGGCATTGATGCTATGGACTGTCCCGCCCGTTCCCCAGACCTGAACCCAATTGAGCAAATCTGGGACATCATGTCTCGCTCCATCCACCAACGCCACATTGCACCACAGACTGTCCAGGAGTTGGCGGATGCTTTAGTCCAGGTCTGGGAGGAGATCCCTCAGGAGACCATCCGCTACCTCATCAGGAGCATGCCCAGGCGTTGTAGGGAGGTCATACAGGCACGTGGAGGCCACACACACTACTGAGCTTCATTTTTACTTGTTTTAAGGACATTACATCAAAGTTGGATCAGCCTGTAGTGTGGTTTTCCACTTTAATTTTGAGTGTGACTCCAAATCCAGACCTCCACGGGTTGATACATTTGATTTCCATTGATCATTTTTGTGTGATTTTGTTGTCAGCACATTCAACTATTTAAAGGAAAAAGTATTTAATAAGAATATTTCATTCATTCAGATCTAGGATGTGTTATTTTAGTGTTCCCTTTATTTTTTTTAGCAATGTGTGTGTGTGTGTGTGTGTGTGTGTGTGTGTGTGTGTGTGTGTGTGTGTGTGTGTGTGTATATATATATATATATTACATAGATGTCATTACCAATGTGTGTGTATATATATTTGACATAGATGTCATTACCACCACACCCATATTTGAAGTAAATGAGTATACTATGTATAATTTACATTGATTGATTTGTTTTAGATAGGGAAATCATATGGTTGTTATCATAAAAAGGTAGGGTGGAAATATCTTATTTTTCATGATACATAAATGTTTTCAGAAGTCACAAATGCAAGTTTATAGATTCAGGGGTCGGGTTTAATTATTATTAGGAAAACCTTAAATCACTTAATATTCAATTAATCAATGAATGTACACGTGTTATACATCAATTGTATGATTTAATTTTCAACCAAAATTGATGTTTAATGACATGATGATTTTCTGACAGTTTTCAGAGTCCAAATGCCCGAAATTGCAGAATCCTCCAGTAGGGAGACTGGCGTTTTTATGTTTTGTAATAGTGTTCAATTAAAACAGTGTTGGCGGTGCTGAATAAACGTAGACATGAACTAATTCATAAAAACAGCAGCTCTTTGCTGTATTATTTGACAGTCTCTCTCGGAATGGTTTTAAAACTTATGAAATATCACGTTCTGTAGTATCAAACTTTAGTATGGCTGGGGTCGTCGAAAACGTAGGCCCGGTGATTTGATCTATCGGATTGGCCAGCGCAATATGCACACTATTCAGCCACAGATCTCCGGGTCCGCCGGAGAGCGGAGTTTGTCTTTTCAGACAAATTAAATGCCAACCGGTGCGCAGGGCTTCTGAATCATGTGCATCAATTCTCAACATCGTAACACAAATAAACAGTAAAAGAAGCGCAAGCCTTTATTTCGATGATCAACTAGGAATGTCTTGAAGATCGACCGGTTGGTGACCACCGAGCTAGAGAAAGGTGAGAGAAAAAAGTAGCGGGGGAGATTAGCAGAAATTGAGGAGGTTCGGCAAGAGGAAGTATGAATGAGGGAAGGGAGGGACATTTACAGAGTGGCGTGAGGATGAGGAAAGAGAGTAACTTGCGCTGGGAATACAGGTGGTGTTTGACAAACTACTGTACTGTGTTGGCGACTCTTTAGAAATATATTCGTAAAACAAATGAAACCTACAAACTATTTTTCTCGTAAACACCAACTTTGTTACAATGCCGAACTTTTGTATCAATATGTTTTAAATCAAATTGTATTTATTCCATTGTTCTGCCAATTTCGCACGTTTTTAACGCCAACGTTATTTCCTTTTTTAATGGAACTTCTTCTGTGGGTAAGGTGGCTTCCATTATTTTTCTAGGATGCACTTATCCTCTATAGCCAGTAGGTGGGTATGTTGCAACGGAATAGCTATATGGATCCTCAATCCTTGACTGTGCAACCTTTGCTGTCAGCCAGACTGCCCTGGTTTCCAATACAATTATGAACAGTCCTCACCCATGACTGTTGAAAGTCTTATCAACCCTAGCCAACAGGAAGTGGCAAGCTGTCCCAGTGCTGGCTCTGTAAACTGCCCGCTGACCTTCAGGGACACGCAAACACCTCCGATTAGGCCTCGTTAAGGCTGATGAGCTCATTTGCATCTCTTAGGGGAGGGTATAGGGGTCAGAAGCGGTACCATCCTGGTCTCTGACAGGTATGGGTCTGCACCCCCCCCATGTGCCCCCTTATAATGTCACCAGCCCCCTACACTCTGCGTACCAGGGGTTCTGTTTCCCCCCCCCATTTAATTTGTATCCAATCGAAGCTTCCCATCATCTCCTCTCACTCTGCAAACTGTGTTCCAGGGGTAGAATCTAATTCAGCTGCGTGACAGATGTTGTGGTCAGTGGCGCGTGCAGTTCAGCTCCCTCGTTAGCAAATTCAGAGCGCACACCTGTTTTACTTATCACATTCCTACTTTCCCACTGCATAGATTTTTTTTAGGGAGGATGAAAAGTTGCCATTTTGCACACATGGCTGGGTTTGGTGACAGGTGCTGTATGGATGGGGCGGGTTTAGAGGTCACACAGTGACCCTGCCACATAAATCATCTAGAGAGACACTGAATCAGAGGGTGGGGATTACGATGGGGTGGAACTCATCAGACAGGGGATTCAGAAATGCAGGATGCAACTCAGCTATTGGCACTGTTGCACATGTAGGAGAGCAAGGTATCGACTAGCTAAATGATGTTGTTTCGTTTAACATGAGTGTACTATATAGAAAATGACTTTACCTCCATGTGCAATCTACCTGGTGTGATCAGAGCTTATACACCTTCAGCTATTCCTTTATTTACCTCTATCTTTCCTTAAATCTTTCATCATTAATGCATACATCTGATACGTTAGCGCTGCGTATTCCTCAACACACCTTATTCCCCCCAAACTGTTGGGAACACTCCTTAATTGAGCCCCTTGACCCGGGAAATTGCCAAAATTTGTGCCGAGACGAATGGTCCTGGCACGGCTTTTCCGCCTAGCCAAATTAATTATCTGGTGTGTCGTGCGCCCCTACAAACACCATCCGTCAAAGGCTCCCTAATCGATTTATTCACAGACTCCCCGTCTAACACCACTGTGTCTCTCACTCAGTTCACCTGGGGATAGGGTCACGGCCCAGGTGGTGTTTAATTGTTTGGTCTACCAAGGTGTTTTGTAAGACAAGGAAAGAAACATTTCCTTTTCATGTTGTGTAGTTTTGCATCTAACGGTTGAGTTGGGGTGACGAAAAGGGCAAAAGACACACGGAGATGGTAGAGGGTGGTAGGGTGGCTGTGGCTCTGCCCAAATTTGACAGTCTGGGCACACGCTCGTCTGGCGGGGGCCTAATGGCGTTTTGATGTGTGGCCCCTCTGTCCCTAAGGAATCCTGCCGACAGGCTGAAGGGAAGATCTGCTGCCAAAAAGTCATTTGAAATCAGCCCTGCAAATAACCAGCCACTCCACCCAGAGACAGGAGGTTAAGGCTTTGGTGATTTCACAGTGATTTGTGAAGTTCTATCGTGCTGAGTGTATATAGCTAGCTCAGGTATCCAAAGGAAAAAGCAGACAACGAAAACGAAAGTTTAACAGACTTTGTTAGCCAACTGTATTTTACACATCTTTTTGCCAACTTTTAAAGCTTTTGAATGTGGCCTCATATGCTTGAATATCGGGGCAGGGTTTGTCTTTATGCACACAGCAGAATACGTTTATTGCCATGCCTGCTGCTGTTTTCAAAGGGAAGAAAGTTCCACTTCCCCAAACAAAAAGAAAAGCCACCTTCCTGCAAGGTGCTCTGATGTTTAAAAACACTAATACCTTTACATTCCTATGCAGGCCCAGGTCTCGGCAGGTGAAAACAAGCTTTTCCTATTTGGTTAAAGAATATGAGTTGCAAACACTAGCAGAGTGACACAACACTCTCTTTTTTTCTCATTACAACACATTGAAACAAGATTGTCCATATAATATATGTGGAACAGCAACCAGGATTGCCCTCCAATAAATAATTAGAGCCTCTTATACGATACCCCCAATCTACCAGAGAGCCCTAGTCTCATCCAAGGGCCACACGTGAGGTTTTGTTTACGAGGGCCTCTTTATGAAGCTGCACTTCAATAAAGTATATCATCCTAATTGTGGGACTAGGTAGTGGAGCCGCAACCAGGATTGCCCTCCAATAAATAATTAGAGCCTCTTATACAATACCCCCAATCTACCAGAGAGCCCTAGTCTCCCTCCAAGGGCCACAATTGATGTTTGGGTTACGAGTTCCTCTTTATTAAGCTGCACTTCAATAAAGTATATCATCCTATTTGTGGGACTAATATGGCCCAATGCGATCCTCAATTAAATTTAAATGACATAGCAAATTGAAAAATTAGGAAGGGAGGGAAGGGTAATTTGCTCCCAAACAGGGTAAAACCAATTCATTAGGAGAGTGGAGACAAGAGACAGGGTTACTGTCGTCCATTGAACAGCAGACTTTGAGCGTGGACCTTCATATACTCTCATTGAAGACAGACTGCTTTCTTTTCACTAGTTATACACTGAGTGTACAAATCCTTAGGAACACCTTCCTAATATTGAGTTTCACCCCCATTTGCCCGCAAAACAGTCTCAATTTGTCTGGGCATGGACTCCAAAGGTGTCGAAAGCGTTCCAGAGGTATGCTGACTCCATGTTGACTCCAATGGTTCCCCTAGTTGTGTCAAGTTGGCTGGATGTATTTTGGGTGGTGGGGACCATTCTTGATTCACACGGCAAACTGTTGAGCATGAAAAATAAAGCAGCGTTGTAGTTCTTGACACACTCAAAACGGTGTGCCTGGCACCTACTACCGTATCCTGTTCAACGGCACTTTAAATAGTTTGTCTTATGTCTTAAAAATCCTTCTTTAACCTGTCTTCTTTAACCTTCATCTACACTGATTTGAAGTGGATTTAATAAGTGACATCACTAAAGGATCATAGCTTTCACCTGGATTCTGTTCAGTCTACGTCATGGAAAGAGCAGGTATTCCTAATGTTTTGTCCACTCAGGCAGTATATTGTAAACTACACTATCAGATAGTAACTGAGTAAGTATGGTTCTGTACATGTATGCAGTACAATTAGCAATTGAAAAAGGATGAGGAAAGTATATTGGGAGCCTCTTGATTCTGAGTCTGGATGACAGGTCCATAGAAATGACAGTCGGCTACATGGACTGGTCTTTGTGAGTAGACTATTCAATAGGACATGATTATAGCCTATGCATAAGTGTGTGTTAACTTTCCTGTACATTCTCTGAATACACTGTATAAACTAAAGAGCGGAGGATGAATGTGGATGAATGCGCACCTTGGCACCCTTTATCTTTCTACACTCCATGCCACTCCACACTATCTCTGCAGTGTCAACTATGATCATCTTGGCGCTGTGACAATATCTTCTTAATGTCCTTACAGGGAGGTGATTATAGACCTTATCTGTGCTTTGGATCATCTGACACACATCTGTCTCTCCTGGCTTCACTGCAGTAGATGGGTCTCAGTAGACGAATATACTGATATAGGATTTAGAACTACAAAACTGTTGCACTGCTTTCAAATGCAGCTAGCTGTATGTAAATTAAAGTGTCTATTATCCAGAGCAAAGTAATCTCTATGTATATTGTGAAAATACAGTATCTGACAATTGACTGTGCTTAGTCAAGAAACCTTACCCCTTGGACTGAAATAATCCATTAGCTAAGGGTTTCAACTGAATATCGTAGTTGATTGAATGCTGCATGGGAGAGAGAGGGTCAGAACAGAATGTGGTAAACAACAGAACTCGACTCCCACTCATCCACACACAAACACAGACACAGGTGGCTGCTGACAAGTCCATCAGCGGGGCTGTCTCTAAAAAAAAACACCAGAACAGAACTGAGTGTATAGAAGTGTTGTCCTCGCTGTACGGAACGCCAACGGAAATCCTGTTTCACTGTCATGCATCAGAGAGCTGTCAACCTTGAGACCCCTCTGCCTACTTGGTCAGCCAGAAGACGTGAAAAGTGTCTTTGAGTGGCTCCGTCTTCACCCATTTGCTGCCTAACCACTCCCCCAGAAAACATATTGTGCAACAACATGTTGCATATTTCTTCCAATACAACCACATCCTTTTCACATGATTGATAGCAGTGGTATACTGCCATGGGTGCCGGAGAAGATGGCAGATGTTTTACGTGCCCCCACCCGATTGCGTTTTTTTTGTTCGCTTATTTGTGTTGTTTGTAACTTATTTTTGTAACTTATTTTGTACATAATGTTGCTGCTACCGTCTCTTATGACCAAAAATATCTTCTAGACATCAGGACTGCGATTATTCACCACAAACTAGCAGAATCATCTTTTTCCTTTCACGACTCTGACGAGCCCGACGCGAAGGATACGCTGCTTCCTCGGGAACATACCCCGATCTGCGTGAAGAGGAGGCGGAGAATTTGCAGGCGATCGAATAAAACCCCACTCCCTGCTAGCAATCGTGCAAACTTTGGACAATAAAATCAACGAGTTATGCAGAAGTTTAAACTACCAACGGGACATTCAAAACTGTAACATCTTGTGCTTCATGGAGTCGTGACTGAACAGCGACAACATCAACATACAGCTGGCTGGTTATACGATGTAGCGGCAGGGTAGAATCAGTGTCTGGTAAGACAAGGGACTGCAGTCTATGTATTTTTGTAAACAACAGCTGGTGCGCGATATCAAGGAAGTCTCGAGCTATTGCTTGCCTGAGGTAGAGTTTCTCATAATAAACTGTAGACCACACTTCCTACCGAGATAGTTTCATCTGTATTCTTTGGAGCTGCTTTACATACCACCACAGTCAGAGGCTGGCACTAAGACAGCATTGAATGAGCTGTTTTCCGCCATGAGCAAACAAGAAAATGCTCACCCAGAGGCGGCACTCCTAGTATCCTGGGACTTTCATGCAGGGAAACTTAAATCCGTTTTACCAAATTTCTATCAGCATGTTAAATGTTCAAGCAGAGGAAAAATAACTCTGGACCACCTATACTCCACGCACATAGACGCATACAAAGCTCTCTTTCGCTCTCCATTTGGCAAATCTGACCACAATTCTATCCTCCTGATTCCTACTTACAAGCAAATATTTAAGCAGGAAGCACCAGTGACTAAATCAATAAAAACAGTGGTCAGATGAAGCAGATGCTAAGATACAGGACTGTTTTGCTAGCACAGACTGGAATATGTTCCGGGCATCGTCCGATGGCATTGTGGAGTACACCACATCAGTCATTGGCTTCGTCAATAAGTGCATCGATGACATCGTCCACACAGTGACCGTACGTACGTACCCCAACCAGAAGCCATGGATTACAGGCAGCATCCGCACTGAGTTAAAGGCTAAAGCTGCCGCTTTCATGGAGCGGGACTCTAACCCCGAAGCTTATAAGAAATCTCGCTATGCCCTCTGACGAACCATCAAACAGGCAAAGTGTCAATACAAGACTAAGATTGGATCATACTACACCGGCTCTGACGCTCGTCGGATGTGGCAGGGCTTGCAAACCATTACAGACTACAAGGGGAAACACAGCCGAGAGCTGCCCAGTGACACAAGCCTACCAGACGAGCTAAACTACTTATATTCTCGCTTCAAGGCAAATAACACTGAAACACGCATGAGAGCACCAGCTGTTCTGGAAGATGTGATCATGCTCTCCGCAGCCGATGTGATTAAGATATTTAAACAGGTGAACATTCACAAAGCCGCAGGGCCAGACGGATTACCAGGACATGTACTGCGAGCATTCGCTGACCAGCTGGCAAATGTCTTCACTGACATTTTCAACCTCTCCCTGTCTGAGTCTGTAATACCAACATGTTTTAAGCAGACCACCATAGTCCCTGTGCCCGAGAACACTAAGGTAACCTGCCTAAACGACTACAGACCGTAGAACTCACGTCTTTAGCCATGAAGTGCCTTGAAAGGCTGGTCATGGCTCACATCCAACACCATCATCCCAGAAACCCTAGACCCACTCCAATTTGAATTTGATTTGATTTGATTTGAATACCGCCCCAACAGATCCACAGATAACGCAATCTCCATTGCACTCCACACTGCCCTTTCCCATCTGGAAGGGCACCTATGTGAGAATGATATTGACTCCAGCTCAGTGTTCAACACCATAGTGCCCTCAGAAGCTCATCAATAAGCTAAGGACCCTGGGACTAAACACCTCCCTCTGCAACTGGATCCTGAACTTCCTGACAGGACACCCCCAGGTGGTAAGGGAAGGTAACAACACATCCTCCACGCTGATCCTCATCACAGGGGCCCCTAAGGGGTGCGTGCTCAGTCCACTCCAGTACTCCCTGTTCACTCATGACTGCACTGCCAGGCACAACTCTTATGCCATTGTTAAATTTGCAGATGACAACAGTGGTAGGCCTGATCACAGACAACGACCGGACAGCCTGGGGAGGAGGTCAGAGACCTGGTGGTGTGGTGCCAGGACAACAACCTCTCCCTCAATGTGATCAAGACAAAGGAGATGACTGGACTACAGGAAAAAGAGGTATGAGCATGCCCCTATTCTCATTAACAGGGCTGCAGTGGAGCAGATTGAGAACTTCAAGTTCCTTGGTGTCCATATCACCAACAAACTAACATGGTCCAAGCACACCAAGACAGTCGAGAAGAGGGCACAACAAAACCTATTCCCTCTCAGGAGAGTGAAAATATTTGGCATGTGTCCTCAGATCCTCAAAAGGTTCTACAGCTGCACCATCGAGAGCATCCTGGTTGCATCACTGACTGGTATGGCAACTGCGAGGCCTCCGAACGCAAGGCACTAAAGAGGATAGTGCGAGCAGCCCAGGACATCACTGGGGCCAAGTTTCCTGCCATCCAGGACCTCTATACCAGGCGGTGTCAGAGGAAGGCCCTAAAAATTGCCAAAGACTCCAGCCACCCTAGTCATAGACTGTTCTCTCTGCTACCGCATGGCAAGCAGTACAGGAGTGCCAAGACTAGGTCCAAGAGGCTTCTCAACAGCTTCTACCCCCAAACCATAAGACTCCTGAACATCTAGTCAAATGGCTACCCAGACTATTTGCAGTGCTACCCCACCGCCTCTTTACACCTCTGCTACTCTCTGTTGTCATCTATGCATTTAATAATAATAACTCAAACTTCAAGTACAGTTGAAGTCGGATGTTTACATACATCTTAGCCAAATACATTTAAACTCAGTTTTTCACAATTCCTGACATTTAAATCTAGTACAAATTCCCTGTCTTAGGTCAGTTAACTGACTTGCCTAGTTAAGATAACCACTTTATTAAGAATGTGAAATGTCAGAATAATAGTAGAGAGAATGATTTATTTCAGCTTTCATTTCTTTCATCACATTCCCAGTGTGTCAGAAGTTTACATACACTCTATTAGTATTTGGTAGCATTGCCTTTAAATTTAACTTGGGTCAAACGTTTCAGATAGCCTCCCACAAGCTACCCACAATAAGTTGGGTGAATTTTGGCCCATTCCTCCTGACAGAGCTAGTGTAACCGAGTCAGGTTTGTAGGCCTCCTTGCTCGCACACGCTTTTTCAGTTCTGCCCACACATTTTCTATAGGATTGAGGTCAGGGCTTTGTGATGGCCACTCCAATACCTTGACTTTTTGTCCTTAAGCCATTTTTCCACAACTTTGGAAGTATTTTTGGGGTCATTGTCCATTTGGAAGACCCATTTGCGACCAAGATTTTTTTTTCTCTTCTTGACTGATGTCTTGAGATGTTGTCTTCCTTCAATATATCCACATAATTTTACCTCCTCATGAAGCCATCTATTTTGTGAAGTGCACCAGTCCCCTCCTGCAGAAAAGCACTCCCACAACATGATGCTGCCACCCGCGTGCTTCGCGGTTGGGATGTTCTTCAGCTTGCAAGCTGCCCCCTTTTTCCTCCAAACATAACGATGGTCATTATGGCCAAACAGTTCCAGGTCATTTATAAGTCTTTGCTAGGTAAAGCCCCGCCTTATCTCAGCTCACTGGTCTCCGTAGCAACACCCACCCATAGCATGCGCTCCAGCAGGTATATTTCACTTGTCATCCCCAAAGCCAACACCTCCTTTGGCCGCCTTTCCTTCCAGTTCTCTGCTGCCAATGACCGGTACGAATTGCAAAAATCACTGAAGCTGGAGGCTTATCTCCCTCACTAACTTTAAGCATCAGCTAACAGAGCAGCTTACCAATCACTGTACCTGTACACAGCCCATCTGTAAATAGCACACCCAACTACCTCATCCCCATATTGTTATTTATTTATTTTTGCTCTTTTGCACCCCAGTATCCCTACTTGAGATACTGCACAATTATTTCGCCACTATGGCCTATTTATTGCCTTACCTTCCTAACCTTACTACATTTGTTCACATTGTACATAGATTTTTTTACTGTACGTTTGCTTTTCCCATGTGTAACTCTGTTTTGTTGTTTTTGTCACACTGCTTTGCTTTATCTTGGCCAGGTCGCAGTTGTAAATGAGAACTTGTTCTCAACTGGCCTACCTGGTTAAATAAAGGTGAAATAATAAAAACATTCAATAGTAGAGGTTTCTTTGCGTAAATTTGACCATGAAGGCCTGATTCACGCAGTCTCCTCTGAACAGTTGATGTTGAGATGTGTCTGTTACTTGAGCTCTGTGAAGCATTTATTTATGTTGCAATTTCTGAGGCTTGTAACGCTAATTAACTTATCCTCTGAAGCAGAGGTAACTCTGGGTCTTCCTTTCTTGTGGCGTTCCTCATGAGAACCAGTTTCATCATAGCACTTGATGGCTTTTGCGACTGCACTTGAAGAAACGTTTTTTTACTTTTTCCGGATTGACTGACCTTCTCTTTGCTTATTTGAGCTGTTCTTGCCATAATATGGACTTGGGTCTTTACCAAATAGTGCAATGTTCTTGTTTACCACCCCTAACTTGTCTCAACACAACTGATCGACACAAATGCGTTGAGAAGGAAAGAAATTCCACAAATTAACTTTTAACAAGGGACACCTGTTAATTGAAATGCATTCCAGGTCACTACCTCATGATGCTGGTTAAGAGAATGTCAAGAGTGTGCAAAGCTGTCATCAAGGCAAAGGGTGGCTACTTTGAAGTATCTCAAATGCTAAATATATTTGGATTTGTTTAACACTTTTTTGATTACTACGTGATTCCATATGTGTTATTTCATAGACGTCATCATGATTCAACCTTGTTTTTTTCAGAGTTCCCAGTTGTCTTGAAAGCACGATAAATGCCAGACTTTGATTACAAAATTTGCCCACGAAGGACCGCCGTGCAGCCTTCCTGTTCAAGTGAGCACAGCACAACAAGGTGCGTTCAAAAATGTCTTGTATTCTGCTGCATAAATGATGCAATATGCCAGGGAGATATCTACATAGGCATACAGAGGCCCATTTATCAGCAACCATCACTCCTGTGTTCCAATTGCACATTGTGTTAGCGAATCCAAGTTTATCATTTTAAAAGGCTAATTGATCATTAGAAAACCCTTTTGCAATTATGTTTGCACAGCTGAAAACTATTGTTCGGATTAAAGAAGCAATAAAACTGGCCTTCTTTAGTCTAGCTGAGTAGCTGGAGCATCAGCATTTGTGGGTTCGATTACAGCCTCAAAATGGCTAGAAACAAATAACTTTCTTCTGAATCTCGTCAGTCTATTCTTGTTCTGAGACATGAAGGCTATTCCATGTGAGAATTTGCCAAGAAACTGAAGATATTGAACAACGCTGTATACTAATCCGTTCAAAGAACAGGGCAAACTGGCTCTAACCAGAATAGAAAGAGGGACTTTCCAGCCTCCAGAGTCACTCGTTACTACAAGCTGATGAACCTGTTTGCTGTGCTGAAGAGACTGAGAATCAGGAGCGAATGAATATTGTTAAAACTATTGAAAAACACAGACCCTGAATTGACCTTTATTGTAATAAATAATTACTTGTGTTGTGTTTAGTAAAAAGCACTGTATAAATGTCTAGTAGATTGCTATTGCCTTACCTATGTGTTAAAAAAGCCAATCTAACGACTTGTTAGTCTATACAGCAAGTAACCTAGTGTCTAAATGTTCAACTAAATCCACCCAAACTGGCAGCAGTAGCCTGCATGATTTGTGTCCATGTGCATGAGTTTCTCTTCGCACAGTATGTCTGTGAGAGTGCGGTCCCGCTCTTTAAAGTCGCGTTTTGTTAGTGGATCAAGCAGCAAAAAGAAAGATTTGTATGTATTTTTTCAAATTAAAAAAAGGCAAATCCCTTGTGCAAACGGAATGACAAAAGCACCACTTGTAGATGTATATAATTGTATTCCCAGGCATTGAGAGAGAAAATAAATCAAATGTATAAAGGCTCTCAGCCAAAAATCTAATTTGAAGTAAGGAAATCGTAGTAAGACAATCAAAAATAATAGTAATTATAATAGTAGTCTAGTTGAAGCTGAGACAGCTTACAACCAATACCAAAAAACTATGTGTGACGTTGAACGTTTGCTGGGCATAAATGACGCTCAAAACTTTTAAAATTGAAGTGAGACCCCAAAAACCGTGTAGCCTCGGGAGACATTTACTGTTTACTGGGTCAATGCAAACGGATGCAGTAAACAAATAACCAAAAATATTTTGAGTCACCGAGACAATGTGTAAACAAACTAAATAGGTGAGCGAGATAAGGCACGCACACTAGATGATCAAAACATTAGACCACCTCAAATAAGCCTGAATAGTTTCACGAACTATACAAGACTAGCCTGTTATATCTAAGCATAATTCTACCACAAGTGGGTTACTTACTATCCACAGTTCGCAAGCAACAGTTGCTGAACTGTGAGCATATTCAAGACTTCTTGATGTGACGTTGAATGTGAGAAATAGCCTCATCCGGAGATTCAAATGTGTAGTCTTTACCCTCATGAGATATCCATAAACGGGCCGGAATCGCAGTCCATACTTCACACTTGGATGGTCCCGAAGTACTCGTTTGGCCTGTCCGAAAGCTGCGCGCTGCCTGGAAACAGTGGGGGAGTAGTCCTGGTAGATGGAAAAGCTCTGTCCTTTAAAGCTCAGAGTGGTATTGCGGGCTCGTCGGAGGATCTCCATCTTCTCATGAAAAAAGTGCACTCGAAGAATTATGTCACGGGGTCTCTTCCCAACCCGGGGCTTTGGGCGCAGCGACCGGTGGGCTCGATCAATCAGGGACTTTTCATCTAAGGCAAGAACATCCTTCAGCAGCCCTGAAACGAAATCCGTGGCGCGATGCATTTCCGCGGACTCTGGGACCGATACAAGTCTCAGATTATTGTGGCGAGAGAATCCCTCTAGACTCACACAGCTCTCCTTCACCTTTTTCAAATCCGCAGCTAGGCCTTTAACTTCAGCCTCCAGGGATGTAGTTAAATCGGAGACATTAGTAGCGGAGGCCTCCAGTGCCGCAATCATTGTAGTGTGTGACGCAGTTGTTGTTTTGAGTATTGTGATTGCTGGCACAGTCTCGTTCCGCAGGATGCTTAAATCTGCTTTTAAAGTATCAGAAACCTCCTGTATTCTGGCCTCAATCGTAGCAACCACCTGTGTTTTCATTTCAACTATCTCAGAGCGTAGTAGTTTGATGGCCTCGAGAATGTTCATTTCAGCTCCGCCAGGCCAAGCCGCGCCCCCGGTTAAAGTGTGCGTCCCCGGGCCCTCAGACTCAGGAGAGGGCGGTGATGAGAGCGGGTCTTGTAGGCCGGGTTTTCTCAAAGTCATGCTTTTGGCCTTATGTTTGGTCGACATGCTGACATTCGGAAGCAAAGTAGTCTTGTTTTTTACGGAAAGGGATCACCAAATTAATATTTGAAAACAAATACGGTTCTGCTGCAGAATTCACATAAACTTTAAGAATACCACGGGAGCAAACGGAAAACACGTCAGTCGCACATGGCGTCCCCTACCATTCCCCCATGTGCATGAGTTTCTTTCTCTGTTTTCGTCCTACCTCAACTGCATCACTGTCCTCTGCTGCAGCGGCTATCATTTCTGAACAGTAGCAAGAAACTGAAGATCTCTTACAACGCTGTGTACTACTCCCTTCACAGAACAGCACAAACTGGCCCTAACCAGAATAGAAAGAGGAGTAGGAGGCCCCGGTGCACAACTGAGAAAGAGGACAAGTACATTAGAGTGTCTAGTTTGAGAAACAGAAGTCCTCAACTGGCAGCTTCATTAAATAGTACCCGCAAAACACTTTTCTCAACATCAACAGTGAAGAGGTAACTCCGGGATGCTGGCCTTCTAGGCAGAGTTGCAAAGAAAAAGCCATATCTCAGACTGGCCAATAAAAATAAAAGATTAAGATGGGGAAAAGAACACAGACACTGGACAGAGGAACTCTACCAAGAAGGCCAGCATTCCTGTGTTTTTCAATAGTTAAAAAAAAATTATTCACTCCTGAATCTGTCTCTTCAGCCCAGCAAATCAGCTTGTAGTAACGAGTGACTCTGGAGGATGGAAAGTCCCGCCTATTTAATACACTGAAAGGTCTGTCACTTCTTGACAGAAAGATATGCACATTGCTGAAGCACAATGCTGAAAATCTATCCTTATCGATATATTCTATGACAAATAAGGTTTTATATTGAATCCAATAGAATAAAACAGAGAGGGTGAGCGAGACGAACTTCCACTTCCTTAATGCAACCATTGGCTGTATTATTCAGCCAAAATATGAAGGAAATGTCAGTCTCTCTCTCCTTCGCTCTCTGTTTTCTTCTATTGAATTATATGTAGCCTAATATTTAAACGCTTAGCTAAGTGGGCAGGGGGCAACACATGACATGCGTTGATTTGAAACATGTAGTTAGACGGTTATAAGGTATTACAGTTCCTATGGAAAGTCTACAGCCCTTTTTTCCCCACATTTTGCTGCTTTAAAATGAAATTGAAAAGGTGCTTAAATGAGATTTTTTTTTCAGACAGATCTACACACCCACCTCCACATTTTCTAAGTGAAAGAAAGTTATCGAAAATGATCCGACATTTTTTTTTTTACTGAAATATCATAATTGGATAAGTCTCCACCCCTCTGAGTTAATAGTTGGTGGAAGCACATTTGGCAGCCACTACAGCTGTGAATAATTTTCATTTAGACAACTCTTATGGAAACATATATCCATTGTTTTTCACAAAATTCCTCAAACAATTTGGTTGGGGAATATTGATGGACAGCAATATTTAAACCTTGTCTCTGATTTTTTTAAGCACATTTAAGAAAGGGTTGAGACTAGACCACTCAGCAAAGCCATTCTGGTGTGTCTTTTGCATTAACATATGTGTAATCTAAAACCCTATCCCATGGGTAAGGTTTTCAGAAGACTGAGATAGGTTTTCCTCTAACTGTTTACCTGGGCTTTGCTCCTTTCATATTTATTTTGATCCTAACAAACTCCCCAGTCTCTGCAGGTGACAAGCATACCCATGACATGGTGCTGCCACTGTATACTGTATAATGTTAATACCTAGCTTACTAACATTCACAAATGTAGGAGGAATGGTTAAGAATGGTGAGAAAACAGTTTGTAAATGCCTTAAATGGTGTTACCCCAGGATGTTGGTGAGTCCAGCAAAGGCATTGTGCGCCCCTGGTCTTCTAGTCCCAGCGATGCTAGTTTTAGCAGCAGAGACATCTCAGCTGCTGCAGCAGTCAGTACTTTTTCCTCTTTATCTAATAAACGTGTTTATTCATTCACAACTAGAATGTTGCTGGGTCCAGACAGGCAGTGTGGTCCCCTGGTCTTCTAGTACCAGTGCTGATGGAAATTATGCTAGGCTTAGCAGAGACAGTTCAAAGGTGAGTGCGGTGGAGGTAGGAAGAAACCAGAGAGACACTGCACAACCGGGAGGCAACAGAGGCACAGTTATAGTGGTTAGTTGTGTCTCCAGTGGTGCTTTTACATGTTGTATTTGTCTTAAATATAAGCTGGTTAAAAAGAGCTGGTTAAAAAAGGAGTGGGACTATGTTACACCGGTCACTGGTACAGTAAAAGTTGAGAAATGCTGTACTATAGTGCACTGCAGCCATACTCAATTGGCGGACAGCGGTCCAGATCTGGACCCAGAACGGCATCAATATAGACCGTGGGTCCCGAAAAAAATATATATATTTAGGTATTCATTGTAGTTTGTGGGCAATTTTCCTCTTGTTATGTCATTCATTCACTGACTGACCCTAGAGAGCTGTTTTTAACCTGTCAGAAATGTCCAGTTGATCAACTACTGGCCATGTAAGCTAGATAGGTAACTTAGCAAACCAGCTATCTATATATTGCAGTTATCATGGCCAGGTCACATGCCCAAGGACCTCCAATCACGTGTCATAGCACACATAAGACATGTGTCGGGGAAAATGACATGCTATCCCATGTTAAACTATTCAGAGAATTGTCACTTGTTATATGCTAGTGTTTAAAAAAAAATCTGATACAAACTTGTCTTTGTGTGACCTAGTCACAAGACTGTGCATATAGCTAAGATCCGGTTGGGTGCGACCGCAGCATGTGAGACATCCTGTGGGTTTACTGTCTGCAGGAAGTCAGCTGGGTGGAAACTTAGAGGAAGGAGCATATTATAGTTTGAACTGTGACAAAACACAGTTATACGGTTGAACCTCTGGCCATCTTGATTTGCACAGACAAACCAATTGCCTTGCACACCATGTTCCACCCCTGTTTCCAAACATCTGCTAACTGCCACGTAGACCAAAGAGGTTGTACCTTTTCTATAAAAGCTGAGACCCAACTATATTCATTGGGCTTTCAACAATGCACTGTTGAGTGGCTGGTTGATTTCTAAATTTTTGCTAATCTTATAATAAAGTTATTGTTTGAAAGAATCTGCAGTCTCTCTTCCTATAGAATTGCTACCACACATGACAAAATGTGTAGAACATTAGCTTTAAAACTGAACTTCTTTCTCTCCGCGAGGAATATCCATCCAGACCTTTTCCGTCTAAGAAATATGTGACCGGACCTTCTCAAATAGTAGTTTATATTAGTACTCCTGTGTGTGTAACACAGGAGGTTGGTGGTACCTTAGTTGGGGAAGACGGGCTAGTGGTAATGGCTGGAGTAGAATAAGTGGAATGATATCAGTTTGTTGCCATTCCATTTGCTCCATTTCAGCCATTATTATGAGCCATCCTCCCCAACTAAGGTGCCACTGGTGTGTGGAGCGCTGTAAGCGAGCGCGATGATGTGGGCAGGTGTGGCTAAGATGCCAGTGTTGAATTTTTGTCCCAGTCCGCCCCTGACTGTTCCAGTGCATTTCCCATTGTGAGTCATCATGCGGAATTCATGAAAATGGGATGTCATATGTGTAACAATAGACGGAGAAGCACCCTCCCCCCTTTCCCCTCAGAACAGCCTCCATTTGTCTACAAGGTGTCAAAAGCTTCCACAGGGATGCTGGCCCATGTTGACTCCAATGCTTCCTACAGTTGGCTGGATGTCCTTTGGGTGGTAGACCATTCTTGATACACAGGAGAAACTGAAAAGCCCAGCAGTGTTGCAGTTCTTGACACAGACCGGTGCGCCTGGCACCTACAACCATAACCTGCACTTAATTCACACACATACACAATCCATGTCTTAATTGTCTCAATGCTTAAAAATCATACTTTAAGCTTTCTCCCCTTCATCTACACTGATTGAAGGAGATTTAACAAGTGATTTAGCAAGTGACATCATTAAGGGATCATAGCTTTCACGTGGATTCACTTGGTCAGTCATGGAAAGAGCAGGTGTCTTGAATCTTTTGTATACTCAGTGTAGATAGATGCTGTGTGATTCCCAGTTGCTTGGCTGATATGGCTCTCAAATACGTCCTTGCATGAACACACTGACCGCACCCCCCACATCATTCTCTAACCAGCAAATACCAACCCCAACAGTGTACGTACAGTGCATTCAGAAAGTATTCAGACCTCTTCACTCTTTCCATATTTTGTTACGTTACAGCCTTATTCTCTAAAATAAATTAAATCATTTCCCCCCCTAATCAATCTACAAACAATACCCCATAAAGACAAAACAAAAACAGTTTTTTATTTTTATTTTGCAAAAATTTAATTCTCTCATTTACAGTATTCAGACCCTTTACTCAATACTTTGTAGAAGAACCTTTAGCAGTGATTAAAGACTCAAGTCTTCTTGGGTATGACGCTACAAGCTTGGCACACCTGTTTTGGGGGAGTTTCTCCCATTCTTCTCTGCACATCCTCTCAAGCTCTGCCAGGTTGGATGGGTAGCGTATCTGCACAGCTATTTTCAAGTCTCTCCAGAGATGTTAGATCGGGTCCATGTCTGGGTTCTGGCTGGGCCACTCAAGGACATTCAGAGACTTGTCCCAAAGCAACCCCTGCGTTGTCTTGGCTGTGTCCTTAGGGTTGTTGCTCTGTTGGAAGGTGAACCTCCGCCCCAGTCTGAGGTCCTGAGTGCTCTGGAGCAGGTTTTCATCAAGGATCTCTCTGTACATTGCGCTGTTCATCTTTCCCTTGATCCTGACTAGTCTCCCTGTCACTGCCATTGAAAAACATCCCCACAGCATGATGCTGCCACCATCATGCTTCACCGTAGGGATGGTGCCAGGTTTCCTCTAGACGTGATGCTTGGCATTCAGGCCAAAGAGTTCAATCTTGGTTTCATCAGACCAGAGAATCTTGTTTCTCATGGTCTCAGAGTCTTTAGGTGCCTTTTGGCAAACTCCAAGTGGGCTGTCATGTGCCTGTTACTGAGGGGTGGCTTCTGTCTGGCGACTCTACCATAAAGGCCTGATTGGTGGAGTGCTACAGAGATTGTTTTCTTTCTGGAGGAACTCTGGAGCTCTGTTGCTCAGCTTGGCCAGCAGCCAGCTCTAAGAAGAGTCTTGGTGGTTCCAAACTTATTCCATTTAAGAATGATGGAGGCCACAGTGTTCTTGGGGACCTTCAATGCTGCAGACACCCTTCACCAGATCTGCGCATCGACACAAACCTATCTCGGTGCTAAACTGACAATTCCTTCGACCTCATGGCTTGATATGTGCTCTGACATGCACTGTCAACTGTGGAACCTTATATAGACATGTGTGTGCCTTTCCATGTAATGTCCAATCAATTGAATTTACCACAGGTGGACTCCAAGTTGTAGAAACATCTCAAGGATGATCAATGGAAACAGGATGCACCTGAGCTCAATTTCGAGTCTCATAGCGAAGGGTCTAAATACTTATGTAAATAAGGTATTTCTGGTTTTTTTTGTTTTTATAAATTGGCAAAAATGTATAAAAACCTGTTTTCACTTAGTCATTATGGGGTATTGTGTTAGATTCATGAGGATTTATCCATTTTAGAATAAGGCTATAACGTTTGAAAATGTGGACTGAGGCTTATGCCGACCAAACAGCCTTGCTGGCCTCCCAGGAGCACCCCTATCTCTCACACCATCTGCAAGGCTGTTGTTCCTCCTGCACCAGGGAAACGGGAGCAAGGAGTAGTCCAATCGACAGGTGAAGGGCAGCGATTGGGGCTCTAGACCAGAACAACTCACCTCTTCTGTTCCTCCATCTTGGTGCTGAGCGACTGTGTCTCAATCACTCTAACAGTGATCATGCACATGTCACAGGGCAATGATTTGATGTCTTATCATGTTTGAGAGAGAGTTTGGTATTGGCATTCAAGGATTTGAATGACAGTTTATGGGAAGAGTTGAGGACCACCCTTCATAAGCGTAGGAATAGAAAAATGTAAGAGTCTACTAATGAAGCTGAGGACATTTTAGTGACCTTGCAAATGACAGTTGGTTACACTTGATGCTCAACATTAGTCAGATACAAGACACAATTTAATTCCATGAAATAAATCCCTGCCATATTGCCAACTTTCATAAGGCACAAGTACAAATAATAGTTTTGAGGCGCACTACCACACATTACTGACCACATTACTATACAAAGCTTGTTTACTCTTTCTTTAAGGTAACTATTTTTGCATTCAATTGCATCACGCAGTTGTATAGAGCCAACATCATAGCCTATCATACGTCAACCAGTGGCACAACTCATGTAATAAGAAACTCCATGTCAGGTGTGTCCCAATACTCCCTATTGGTGTAGATTGTGAAAAAGTCCCTTTGATTTTCCTCACCTTGCTCCCTTCCTCCAGTACGCTCCAGTCCCCTGAGACTCTATATTACGCTATATTACACGGCTTACCCTATCTTCTGAGGAATCAAAGCAATAAAAGCTGTATTTACTCTAACCCGAACCAGACAAAAACTGCTTTTTATATATATATATATATATATATGTGTGTACCTTCAACAGTCATTCGCATGGCACTATCTTCCTTTATTCTCTTTTTTTATTAAAAGTCTCTACTCTACAGAGGGAGCTGCAACACAGAATAATCCACTTTGAGATCAAATTGATTAAATAGTCTGACATACTGTAGAAGAAAGAAATATAAGCTTCATTGCTTCTTTGGGCTGCGTGCCTGGAAGGAAAAGGACCCACATTTCACCTGTCAGTATAGTCATTGCTCTTGTAGCCTAGTCTCAGCAGAACACTCATGTTACAGGTTTGAAACAAGTCTAGTCACGTTTTACAGCAGCATTACTTAACAATGTAGCTATAAATGACATGCTGCTTACCAACAGCAACTTGGTAGCTCCCTTGGTAGCAGTCATTGTATTCAATAAAATAAACATTTCAGTTCATGTTGGTTTCTCATTTTGGACCACCACAGAGTTTTCCTGTTTCAAGGAAAACCCAGCAGTTCCTTTCTAAAAAAAGACTGTCACAAATTATTTTAGTGTGCAGGTGTCTGTTTGCGAAGAATAAACATGTTATTCACAAGATTGCATTGCAATACATAGCCCTGATCCAACACAATAACACATGATGCGTCAAAATAATTTCCCCCAGCAATTTACAGTAGGACCAACTAAACCACAAATATCAAATTGGGGTGATGCGAAATTACCCTGTTTGTTTGGGCAGAGATGTCTTTCTTGCAGATAAATAACTAAAAATGAAATGAGCGTCAAATCGCATGACAGCGGCCTACCTCAGCGTGGTCTCAGGGTGTGATGGATGGAGAGACTCATGTCGTGGCTCTTTTTGGATGCTCTCCATGGTGCTGGCACAGGGAGTCGTCAACATGTCTCGATGAAGGTCATCTGGAATTGAAGTGTGCAATTCACTTTGTGAACGATAATGAAGGAAATACAAATGTCGCTTTACCAAATGTTCTAAAACCTTGATGAATGAAACCTAAGCTTTTTGGGTGTGACTATCAGGTGGGCCTATAGGCACCCTCTGTCGACTGGTGGCACAAGTAGACCAGAGAGGCCCACCCCGACAACATTAGGGAGTCTCTCCCTTTTTGATCTTGTCTCTTCACTGCAACTCCCTAACAGGTTCAGGAGAGTCACGCGTCCTCTGAAATATGACCCACCAAACCACACTTAACACCAATGTGTCGGAGGAAACGCCGGAGCAAAGTAAATCCACCCCAGCCAACCCCTCCATTAACCTGGACAATTGTGTGCCGCCCTATGGGACTTCCAGTCACGGTCAGTTGTGACACAGCCTGGGATCAAACCTGGGTCTGTAGCGACACCTCAAGTTCTGCAATGCAGTGCCTTAGACCACTGCGCCACTCGGGAAGCACCGTCTCTCTCTTTTTCTGTCATCTCTGGCCTTCTAATTTATTATTTCCAACACTGTCAATACTGAGCATTTGGTTTTGACACAGGTATCCATTAGCCTCATAATTACCAGACTGATATCCAAGCTTACATGGACATTCCTGTAAACTCGTGAGATCAGGCGGCTTGCGAGGCCAGGTATTTTTAGGAGCCTCTCCCGTGTCCACCTTGTACAATATCAAGACTCCTCCAGGCCAATTTACTAGAGTCTTTGCCCTTCATGTAAATAACCTCTGGCGATGTGGTAGAATAGGGCGGTTTTAGCTGGAGCCTTCCTACAATGGGCGAACGTCTCCCGAGGGGTCTAATCTCTCCGTGTGTGTGATTTATAGGGTTTACAGGGTGTTAAGTGAGCTTTGGAGTAAAAGATGAGTGGGATCCTTTTCCCATGGCAGACACACTGCAAATACTCTCATTGTTCTGGCCCTGTTTACAAAGATGATTGTTATAATGGATTAGCAGGTCCTGTGTGGCTCAGTTGGTGCTTGCAATGCCAGGGTTGTGGTTTCGAATCCCACGGGGTACCAGTACAACAACAAAAAATTATCCAACTCACTATTGTCAGTCTCTCTGGATGAAAGCATCTAAACTGTAAATGTCCAGGAGTTTCACACCCTGGGCTAAATGGACTTCTTTCTGCATTTCCTGCTGTGTAAATGCATTGCAAATAGAATCAGGATAGGTCCTCCGGTAGGTGGCATTCAGAGCTTAAGTAGCCAAATTGATTAGTCGCAATACCCAGTTCTACAAATGGTGAATGCACATCCTACCAGATGGATGGGCATTCATAAAATGTCATTGCTGGCTGACATGGTAGTTTACACTGCAAATGTCATTTTTGAACAACTTTTCGGGGTCCTGTCCAGACCGGACTTATTTTTTTGGTGTTTTACAAATGGTAGGCCTACCACATAGAAGGGCCTTCCTAAAAATTACATTTCAGGTGACACTGTAGGCTATACGTCATGGATGGATAGACGCTGATGCCTTCTGGACAGATTTCTTTGGTGCAGACATCTACATTTAGTTCAGATTGTGCCCGGTCTGGACCAGCCTTGATTTGGTCCAAACATTGATGTCTAAAAATGTATTTTCAACTATCATAAAGAACCAAAAATTAATTGATTTCAACCCCTGAAAAATAAGTATTTTCAATGTCCGGAAAATACATATTTTCACCTTTCATTCAGACCCTAAATTAAACCTAGCTTTAAAGTCTGGAAAAATAAGTATTTTAAACGTCTTTTCAAATGTTTCTTCGTGGGACTATTCTAGTGGGGGCAGGAGTATTTTTGTCTTGCCTAGGGCAGCAGAATGGAATTGTATTATTTTCCTGGGTTTCCTTCCCCTCCCATGTTTTCTGGCTCCAAGTCTTGTATTTCTCTCTTACCTTTGGACCACACTTTATTCCGGGTGAAAAGGAGAGTGAACAACATGGAAGATAGCACTGAGGCTATCAGTCCCTGTCAGGCTACATTAGGTACATTTCCACAAAACACACACACTGACCCCTGTGTCAGAAACCATTTCACCTGTCTCTGTCCACTAGGTCTATACTGATATAGGAGTCTCTAGAGAGGCGAACCTGTATGCAAACATAAGCAGTAAACAAATTAAAGAATGAGTTAGAGACCTCTCACCTCTATCAGAGCTCTCAAGAAAAGAAATGCGTTCCATCATCTCATTACCATCAGGCTATACAGCAGCATCCTGCAGCTGTTTCTCTGGCCCCATCCTTTTGTTCTTCCAGCCACAGAACCTTCACTTCCGCCCACCTCAGCCCACCAGCTAGACAAGCAGCGAGCTGTTGATGTTGCATGTTTTTTTTTACCTGGACAGCTCACTCTACCTCCTACCTAATTCAGCCAGATGTACAAATCCAATTTTATTTTTCACATTCACCGAATGCAACATGCACCGAATACCATGATATGCTTACTTACAAGCCATTAGCCAGCAATGCAGTTCAAGAAACAGAGTTAATAAAATATTTACTAAATAAACTCATGTAAAACTAATCAAATCAATGAATATGTAACACAATAAAAGTACATAACAATAACAAGGCTATATGCAGGGGTTACCAGTACCGAGTCAATGTGTGGGAGTACAGGTTAACGAGGTCATTTGTAAAGTGGCTATGCATAGATAATTAACACAGAGTATCTGTTTAAAAACAATGTAAATTGTCTGGGTGGCCATTTGATTATTTCACTTGTTCAGCAGTCTTATGGCCTGGGGGTCGAAGCTGTTAAGGAGCTTTTTGGTCCTAGACTTGGCACTCGGGTGCTGCTTGCCATGCGGTAGCAGAGAGAACAGTCTATGACTTGGGTGACTGGAGTCTTTGACAATTTTTTGGGGCCTTCCTCTGACACCGCCTGGTATAGAGGTCCTGGATGGCAGGAAGCTTGGCCCCATGTGATGTACTGGGCCGTACGCACTACCCTCTGTAGTGCCTTTTGGTCAGATGCCGAGCAGTCGCCATACCAGGCGGTAATTAAAACGGTCAGGGTGCTCTTGATGGTGCAGCTGTATAACTTTTTGAGGATCTGGGGACCCATGCCAAATCTTTTCAGTCTCCTGAGGGGGGAAAACTGTTGTCGTGCCCTCTTCACAACTGTCTAGGTGTGTTTGGACCATGATAGTTTATTGGTTATGTAGACACCAAGGAACTTGAAACTCTCAACCAGCTCCACTTCAGTCTCGTCAATGTTAATGGGGGCCTGTTGGGCCCTCCTTTTCCTGTAGTCCACGATCAGCTCCTTTGTCTTGCTCACCTTGAGGGAGAGGTTGTTATCATGGCACCACACTGCCAGGTCTCTGACCTCCTCCCTATAGGCTGTCTCATCATTGTCGGTGATCAGGCCTACTACTGTTGTTTCGTCAGAAAACTTAATGATGGTGTTGGAATCGTGCTTGGCCACGCAGTCGTGGGTGAACACGGAGTACAGGAGCAGACTAAGCACGCACCCCTGAGGGGGCCCAGTATTGAGGATCAGCTTGGCAGATCTGTTGTTGCCTACCCTTACCACCTGGGGGTGGCCCGTGAGGAAGTCCAGAATCCAGTTGCAGAGGGAGGTGTTTAGTAGCAGGGTCCTTAGCTTAGTCATGAGCTTTGTGGGCACTATGGTGTTGAACGCTAAGCTGTGGTCAATGTGAATCTGTTGGGGCGGTATGTGAATTGAAGTGGGTCTAGGGTTTCTGGCATGATGGTGCTGATGTAAGTCATGACCAGCCTTTCAAAGCACTTCATGGCTACTGACAAGAGTGATACGGGGCGGTAATTATTAAGGCAAGTTACCTTCACTATCATGGGCACAGGGACTATGGTGGTCTGTTTGAAACATGTAGGTATTACAGACTCATCCAGAGACATGCTGAACATGTCAGTGAAGACAATTGCCAGTTGGTCCACGAATGCTTTCAGTACATATCTTGGTAATCCGTCTGGTCCCGCGTCTTTGTGAATGTTAACTTGTTTAAAGATCTTGCTCACACCAGCTACGAAGAGCGTGATCACACAGTTGTATGGAACAGCTGGTGCTCTCATTGTATGCTTTAGTGTTGCTTGCCTCAAAGCAGGCATTAAAGGCATTTAGCTCATCTGGTAGGCTTGCGTCACTGGGTTTCCCTTTGTAGTTCGTAATAGTTTTCAAGCACTGCCACACCCGACGAGCGTCAGAGCCGGTGTAGTAGAATTCAATCTTAGTCCTGTATTGACACTTTGCCTGTTTGATAGTTCGTCTGAGGACATAGCGGGATTTCTTATAAGCGTCCGGATTAGTGTCCTGCTCCTTAAAAGTGGATGCTCTAGCCTTTAGCTCGGTGCAGATGTTGCCTGTAATCCATGGTTTCTGGTTGGGAAATGTACATACGGTCACTGTGGAGACGGCGTCATCGGTGCACTTATTGACGAAGCCGGTGACTGAGGTGGTGTACTCCTCAATGCCATTGGATGAATATTAAACAGTCCTGTAGCGTAGCATCCGCATCATCTGACCACTTCTGTATTGAGCGAGTCACTGGTACTTCCTGCTTTAGTTTTTGCTAGTACGCAGGAATCAGGAGGATAGAATTATGGCCAAATTTGCCAAATGGAGGGCGAGGGAGAGCTTTGTTTGCATCTCCTCAGACAGTTTTTATCACCAAGCCATCTCTTAAACAGTTGCCAGCCCAGGCTTCAAAGACTCCTCTCAGTTCAGTCAGAAGTAAAAGAGAGAGTTCTAAGAACCCTTCTCTATTGCATAAGACACCCATTCGGAGCATAAACATAGTTTTGTCATTTTACTTCCATCTGGCCCACGCCGTACATCTACTTATCTCCCTGTCAGACATTTTGTGGCGCTCTGCTGCCATCTCCATCTCTCTACCTAATTCCCCTGAGTGTGTATCTATCCTATTGTCATCCAGGCCCCATCTTTTATTATTTATTGTCTTACTCTCTCTCTCTCATTCTCTTGCCATCTCCTCTGTCCTCCTGTCTCCTCTTCAACCCATTTTCCTTTCGCTTTTCTTTCTTTCCCTCTCTCCCTCTCTCCCCCACTCCCTCCCCTCATCCATACATCCCTCTCTCTCTTCCTCCCTCCTGTCCTAAATCTGCAGTGCCTTTATGTGTTGAAGCTGTCCTCCACCCTCCGCTCTCCTTCTTTCCTCCCCCATACACTTATTTACTAATGATCTACAGTAAATGCTTACTCCGGTATTTTCCCCAGTACCAATGCCACCTCCCTCTCATCCCGGCTCACCCTGCCTGACCACCCAAGGTTAGATGAGCTCCTTTAATTGGCGGTATCAATTAAATGTTCACACCAGGGACTCAGAGGGGACAGGCAGGGCTAGTTTCCTCTGTCTCCAGGACCCCTCCTCTCCTCGGGCCAGAAAGCCAGCCGGAATTCTCACTCTCCATTCCTGATGCCACTTTAAATAGGTCCCTGCGGCGGGCAGGCATCCGCGGCTTTGGAGATGTGGAGTTAATGCGTTTTTAATGAGAACGGCCACCAATGTGACACAGTAAAGTGCTGGATACAGTCACTGCACCAGATCCCTTGGTTCATGGTATTTATCAGCTTACCACCCCTCTCTCCTTGGTGGTAGGAGGGTGACCGCCATCCGGCGTTGTTGTTTTTCCTGCTAATGTGGCTGGTACCTCTTCAGAATCCCTCCACAGCGCTGCTCAGACACTACATAATGAGAGAGAGTAATAATAATGAGGTGACACAAATGAATATTCTTCCATATATCGCCGCATACATATATTGCGGCAGAGTGAAATCCTGACTTGCCTCCACTGGGGACATACGTTAGAATATTCCCACCTCATCCAATATTAATGCCTATTAGGTACATATTTTAATATCTGTTAGACCAAAATGGCTTAAGTGGAGAATAGCAAAGAAGACAGATTACTGACAAAGAAACCGCCAATTTCATTATTAAAGCACTCATTATTAAGTCACTGGATAATAATGGAGAGTATAAAACATGAAAGAGCTTCTGAACTTTGAACTGGAGTGCTTAGTCTGATTTCTGCTCCTGCAGTCTGCTCAGTGCAGACATCCATGGCTGTCTGTTGGCTCTAAAACACGTACGGAATTGTGTTCGATTCAATGAAATGGTGTCATAAAATCACCTCGTATCTTTACTTGTTTAAAACTTTCCACACTGCTGTCCTCAGTCAGAATTGGATCTACTTCCTTTCCCACTCTAATTCATGGGAACCAGTGTGCATAATTTCCACACTCTCTTCAACGTTAGTCCTTTATATCTTAACAGCCGTGGCTGCTTTTTCTCTTAAATAATAACATTTCTGCCATGGTTACCAACTGGAACAATTGTTCGACATTTAGCTATCTATATTTAATGTTGAGATAATAACCACAGAACATTATATATAGCTGAGAATCTCTTGATAAAACGGTAGCTTAGTCTGAACTTCATATTGCCCCCTCTTAAATGTATTGGGTTGTTTTGAGGTCAGTTGTATGTGTAAATATTAGTTATAATAAAGTTTTCCAGACTGGTATAAATGTTTTATGAGTCTCAGAAGGGCCTATGGAAGAGTAGGGAGTCTTCAAAAAGCAGCGCACAGAACTGGGTTGTTTATCAGTTACAGGGCTGGGAAAGCATGTTCATTACAATTACTAGTGAACTGCCTCTGATATCCATATTAATGTATCTGCAGAGTGTGTGTGCATGCGTGTGTGTCCTTGCGAATCTAACTGTGTGTGTGTGCGTTAGCGTGTGTGCGCGTGTGTGTCCTTCCGAGTCTAGCTGTGTGTGAGGTCGGCATTAAAGGAATCCTAACTCTTGTTGAGCCTTGCTGGTGAAGATGTTCTCACACTCATTATTGGTGTGGTTAGAGCACAGGAGTGAAGAGAACAAACATAGCATTTTCCCTTCATCAAAAGTTTTTTACAAATCTTTATCAGCAGCGTACCCCCATCAGCTGAGAGGAGATAAGTACTGTGCACTCAGTCGGGCATTATAGCTTTAATAGGGGTGTGTGCGAAGGGGGAAACAGGACATAAAGGGCTGTAAGACATGGTTTTGATTGTAGACACAGGAGAATTAGTAAGTATACGGAGGGTATGGGGAAACAGAGGACGAACAACAGAGGGGTTAATGATCTTGGAGCGGGGGGGGGAAGGTCTTGGCGAGTAAGGGGAGAAGAAAATAATCTATAAGACCCACCAGAGTACTCACTACAACAAATGTGCTAGGTCTCTTGACGGGACAGGTAGACACATAATGACCTCAATACAGACAACTCTGGGTGTCAAGTCTGCATACACGTTCGGCTGGAGACAGCCTAGCCCTGCCGAGCTGTATCATCGGAGTTCATCAGATGCAAGGTGGGATCCTTGAGTGAGCGATTGGGACCACAATCAGACCTCTTCTCCCTCCTACGTTCCCGTAGCCGACCGTCTATCTGGATGGTTAAAGTGATGAGTGTGTCCAATGCTTGGTCTTGACGTTTGGCCACGGCCTGGAACCCTTCCATCAGACAATGAAGCAACTCTTCGTGCCTTACAATGATGGCTTCTTGGGAGGCGAGGGCATTGCGGATCTGGACCGGGTCTGCTGGGTCAGGCATGGCCAGTTCGTACTATCACGTTTTAAGGTAAGACGCCGATGCAGACTGTGTCTAAGTAACAGAGTTTATTACAGCAGGGGCAGGCAAACGACAGGTCAAGGCAGGCAGGGGTCAATATTCCAGAGACGGTGTAAAGGAATAGGACAGCAGGCGGGCTCAGGGTAAGGTCAGGCATATGTCGGTAATCCAGAGTAGTGGGGCAAAGGTACAGGACGACAGGCAGGCTCAGGGTCAGGGCAGGCAGAACGGTCAGAACCGGAAAACTAGAAAACAGGAGCAAGAAACAGTCGGGAGCAGGGAAACAAAACGCAGGTAGGTTCTACGAACAAAATGAGCGGTAACAATTGCTGTGAGGTATAGAGAACTTGTGTTGACTGGAGTCTTTGACAGTTTTTTGGGCCTTCTTCTGACACTGCCTAGTATATAGGTCCTGGATGTCAGGGAAGCTTGGCTCCAGTGATGTACTGGGCCGTACATAGTTTGATAGTTTTTTGGTTATGTGGACACCAAGGAACTAGAAACTCTCGACCCGCCTCATCAATGTTCATGAGGGCCTGTTAGGCCCTCTTTTTTCTATAGTCCACGATCAGCTCCTTTTCTCCATCAGGAGACTGAAAAGATTTGGCATGGATCCCCAGATCCTCAAAAAGTTCTAGAGCTGCACCATTGAGAGCATCCTGACCAGTTGCATCACCGCCTGGTATGGCAAATGCTCAACATCTCCTTCCATCCAGTGCCTCTTTTAGTCAGAAAGAAAGGAAATAAGAGCAAGAAAAACACAATCCGGGGTTTGCTGGCCTTCTAGACAGAGTTGCAAAGAAAAAGCCATATCTCAGACTGGCCAATAAAAATAAATGATTAAGATGGGCAAAAGAACACAGACACTGGACAGAGGAACTCTGCCTCGAAGGCCAGCATCCCAGAGTCACCTCTTCATTGTTGACATTGAGAATGGTGTTTTGCGGGTAGTATTTAATGAAGCTGACAGTTGAGGACAGGTGAGGCATCTGTTTCTCAAACGAGACACTCTAATGTACTTGTCCTCTTGCTCAGTTGTGCAATGGGGCCTCCCACTCCTCTTTCTATTCTGGTTAGAGCCAGTTTGCGCTGTTCTGTGAAGGAAGTAGTACACAGCGTTGTACTAGATTGTCAGTTTCTTGGCAATTTCTCGCATGGAATAGCCTTCATTTCTCAGAATAAGAATAGACTGATGAGTTTCAGAAGAAAGTCTATGTTTCTGGCCATTTTGAGCCTGTAATCGAACCCACAAATGCTGATGCTCCAGATACTCAACTAGTCTGAAGAAGGCCAGTTTTTATTGCTTCTTTAATCAGGACAACAGTTTTCAGCTGGGCTAACATAATTGCAAAAGGGTTTTCTAAAGCTCAATTAGCCTTTTAAAATGATAAACTTGGATTAGCTAACACAACGCCCCATTGGAACACAGGAGTGATGGTTGCTGATAATGGGCCTCCGTTTCCAGCTACAATAGTCATTTACAACATTAACAATGTCTACACTGTATTTCTGATAACTTTTCTGTTATTTTAATGGAAAAAAAATGTGCATTTCTTTCTAAGTGACCCCAAACTTTTGAACGGTAGTGTATGTGATATAAAGAGAGGTATATTTTCTGGGTGATTTAAATATTGACTGGCTCTCATCAAGCTGCCCACTCAAGAAAAAAATGAAAACTGTAACCAGTGCCTGCAACCTGGTTCAGGTTGTCAGTCAACTTACCAGGGTAGTTACAAACAGCACAGGAATTAAATCATCAACATGTATTGATCACATCTTTACAAATGCTTCAGAAATTTGCTTTAAAGCAGTATCCAAATCCATAGGATGTAGTGATCACAATGTAATAGCCATATCTAGGAAAACCAAATTCCAAATGCTGGGCCTAATATAGTGTGTAAGAGGTCATAGTGACTCATATGTTGACTATGTAAAGAATATTTGCTGGTCTGTGGTGTGTAATGAGGAGCAACCAGATGCTGCACTTGACACATTTATGAAATTGCTTATTCCAGTTACTAATAAGTATGCACCCATTAAGAAACTGTAAAAACGGATAAATCAGCTTGGTTTGATGAGGAATTTAATAATGGTATGGTTGAAAGGGATGAGGCAAAAGGTATGGAAAATAAGTCTGGTAGCCCAAATGATTGGCAAACTTACTGCAAATTAAGAAATCATGTGACTAAACTATAAACTATAAACTATACTGTGAAACAAAGATAAATTATATAAAGAACGATAGTAAAAATGTTTGGAAAAAAAGGCAACTCGGCTCCATCATTCATTGAATCAGATGGCTCATTCATCACAAAGCCCACTGATATTGCCAACTACTTTAATTACTTTTCATTGGCATGTTAAGGAAACTTAGGGATGACATGCCAGTAACAAACGCTGACACTACACATCCAAGTATATTGGACCAAATTATGTACTTTTGAATTCTGTCACGTCCTGACCATAGAAAGCTTTTATTATCTATGGTAGAGTAGGTCAGGGCGTGGCTGGGGAGTTGTTCTAGTTTATATTTTCTATGTGGGGTTCTAGGTTTGATTTTCTATGTTGGTGATTTGTATGATTCCCAATTAGAGGCAGCTGGTTATCATTGTCTCTAATTGGGGATCATACTTATTAAGTAGCATTTTTCCCACCTGTGGGTTATGGAATATTATTTAAGTTTAGTTGCATTGTTAGTCATGTTTTGTTTATTCTTCATTGTTTCGTTTTTTTCTAAGTTTCACTGTCTAATAAATGTGTGGAACTCTACGTACGCTGCCTTGGCCGTTTATACAAACGATCGTGACAAATTCCGTAAAGTCAGTGTGGAAGAGGTGAAGAAATGATTGTTGTCTATCAACAATGACAAGCCACCAGGGTCTGACGATCTGGATGGAAAATTACTGAGGATAATAGCAGACGATATTACCACATCTTCAATTTAAGCCTACTAGAAAGTGTGTGCCCTCAGGCCTGGAGGGAAGCTAATGTCATTCCGCTACCCAAGAATAGCAAAGCCCCCTTTATTTGCTCAAATAGCCGACCAATCAGCCTGTTACGAACCCTTAGTAAACTTCTAAAAATAGTGTACAACCAGATACAATGCTATTTAACAGTAAACAAATTGACAACAGACTTTCAGCACGCTATAGGGAAGGACACTCAAATGACTGATTGATTGCTGATTGATTGCTTATAGGGAAGGACACACAAATGACTGATGATTGGCTGAGAGAAATTAATGATACAATTATTGTGGGGGCTATCTTGTTAGACTTTAGTGCAGCTTTTGACATTATCGATCATAGTCTGCTGCTGGAAAAACATATGTGTTATGACTTTACACCCCCTGCTACAATGTGGATAAAGAGTTACTTGTCTAACAGATCACGGAGTGTGTTCTTTAGTGGAAGCCTCTCAAACATAATCCAGGTAGAATCAGTAATTCTCCAGGGTAGCTGTTTTCAATCTTTACTTACGACATGCCATTGACTTTGAGCAAAGCCAGAGTGTCTATGTATGCGGATGACTCGACACTATACACATCAGCTACCTCAGCGACTGAAAAGACTGCAACACTTAAGGGGTTGCAGTTAGTTTCAGAGAGGGTGGCAAGGAATAAGTTAGGCCTAAATGTTTAATTATATGCCGGTCAATCTCTCCAGGCTCAAAGTGTAGGAGAGATTGACTTCATGACTACTTGTATTTATGAGAGGTATTGACATGTTGAATGCGCGAGCTGTCTGTCTGAACTACTGGCACACATCTCGGACACCCATGCATTCCCCACAAGACATGCCACAAGAGGTCTCTTCACAGTCTCATTTACAATCGCAACCTGGCCAAGATAAAACAAAGCAGTGTGACAAAAAAACAACAACACAGAGTGACACATGGGTTAACCGAAGTACAGTCAATAACCCAATAGAAAAATCTATATACAGTGTGTGCAAATGGAATAAGGAGGTAAGGCAATAAATAGGCCAATAGTAGCGAAGTAATTACAATTTAGCAAATTAACACTGGAGTGATAAATGTGCAGATGATGATGTGCAAGTAGAAATATTGGTGTGCAAAGAGCAAAAAAAAAGTAAATAAAAACAATATGGGGTTAAAGTAGGTAGTTGGATGGGCAATTTACAGATGGGCTGTGTACAGCTGCAGCGATCGGTAAGCTGCTCAGATAGCTGATGCTTAAAGTTAGTGAGAGAGATATAAGTCTCCAACTTCAGCGATTTTTGCAATTCGTTCCAGTCATTGGCAGAAGAGAACTGGAAGGAAAGGCAGCCAAATCAGGTGTTGGCTTAGGGGATGACCAGTGAGATATACCTGCTTGAGCAGGTGTTTTTATTGTGACCAGTGAGCTGAGATAAGGCGGAGCTTTACCTAGCAAAGACTTAAAGATGACCTGGAGCCAGTGGGTCTGGCGATGAATATGTAGCGAGGGCCGGCAAACAAGAGCATACTGGTTGCAATGGTGGGTGGTATATGGGCACTCTGATAGACTGCATCCAGTTTGCTAAGTAGAATGTTGGAGGCTATTTTGTAAATGACATCGCCCGAAGTCGAGGATCGGTAGGATAGTCAGTTTTACAAGGGTATGTTTGGCAGTGTGAGTGAAGGAGGCTTTGTTGAGAAAAAGGAAGCCGATTCTAGATTTCATTTTGGATTGCAGATGCTTAACATGAGTCTGGAAGGAGAGTTTACAGTCTAGTCAGACACCTAGGTATTTGTAGTATTCTAAGTCAGAACCGTCCAAAGTAGTGATGCTAGGCGGGCGGGCGAGTGCGGGCAGCGATCGGTTTGAGGAGCATGCATTGAATTTTTACTAGCGTTTAAGAGCAGTTGGAGGCCACGGGAGGAGTGTTGTATGGCATTGAAGCTTGTTTCGAGGTTTGTTAACACAGTGTCCAAAGAAGGGCCAGATGTATACAGAATGATGTCATCTGTGTAGAGGTGGATCAAGGAATCACCCGCAGCAAGAGTGACATCATTGATATATACAGAGAAAAGAGTCGTCCCGAGAATTGAACCCTGTGGTACCCCAATAGAGACTGCCAGAGGTCCAGACAACAGGCCTCCGATTTGACACCTTGACCTCTATCGGAGAAGTAGTTGGTGAACCACGCAAGGCAGTCATTTGTGAAACCAAGGCTGTTGAGTCTGCCGATAAGAATATACGGGTATTGACAGAGTCGAAAGCCTTGGCCAGGTCGATGAAGACGGCTGCACAGTACTTTCTTTTATTGAGGGCGGTTATGATATCGTTTAGGACCTTGAGCATAGCTGAGGTGCACCCGTGACCAGCTCGGAAACCGGATTTCACAGCGGAGAAGGTACGGTGGGATTCGAAATGGTCAGTGATCTGTTTGTTAACTTGGCTTTCGAAGACTTTAGAAAGGGAGGGCAGGATTGATTTCAGTCTGTAACAGTTCGGGTCTAGAGTGTCACCCACTTTGAAGAGGGGGAGGACCACGGCAGCCTTCCAATCTTTAGGAATCTCGGACGATACGAAAGAGAGGTTGAACAGACTAGTAATAGGGGTTGCAACAATGGCGGCAGATCATTTTAGAAATAGAGGGTCCAGATTTTCTAGCCCAGCTGATTTGTACAGGTCCAAGTTTTGCAGCTCTTTCAGAACATCTGCTATCTGGATTTGGGCAAAGGAGAAGCTGGGGAGGCTTGGACAAGTAGCTGCAGGGGGTGCAGAGCTGTTGGACAGGGTTGGGGTAGCCAGGAGGAAAGCTTGGCCAGCCGTAGAGAAATGCTTCTTGAAATTCTCGATTATCGCGGATTTATTGGTGGTGACAGTGTTTCCTAGCCTCAGTGCAGTGGGCAAATGGGAGGAGGTGCTCTTATTCTCCATGGACTTTACAGTGTCCCAGAACTTTTTGGAGTTGGAGCTACAGGATGCAAATTTCTGCTTGAAAAAGCTAGCCTTTGCTTTCCTAACTGACTGTGTGTTTTGGTTCCTGACTTCACTGAAAAGTTGTATATCGCGGGGACTATTCGATGCTAGTGCTGTACGCCACAGGATGTTTTTGTGCTGGTCGAGGGCAGTAAGGCCTGGAGTGAACCAACGACTATATCTGTTCTTAGTTCTACATTTTTTGAATGGGGCATGCTTATTTAAGATGGTGAGGAAATTACTTTTAAAGAACAACCAGGCATTCTCTACTGACGGGATGAGATCAATATCCTTCTAGGGTACCCGGGCCAGGTCGATTAGTAAGGCCTGCTCACAGGTCTTTTAGGGAGCGTTGGACAGTGATGAGGGGTGGTCGTTTGACCGCAGACCCATAACGGATGCAGGCAATGAGGCAGTGATCGCTGAGATCCTGATTGAAAACAGCAGAGGTGTATTTGGAGGGCAAGTTGGTCAGGATAATATCTATGAGGGTGCCCGTGTTTACGGATTTAGGGTTGTACCTGGTGGGTTCCTTGATAATTTGTGTGAGATTGAGGGCATCTAGCTTGGATTGTAGGACGGCCGGGGTGTTAAGCATTTCCCAGTCACCTAACAGAACAAACTCTGAAGATAGATGGGGGGCAATCAATTCACATATGGTTTCCAGGGCGCAGCTGGGAGTTGAGGGGGGTCTAAAACATGCAGCAACAGTGAGAGACTTATTTCTGGAGAGATTAATTTTTTTTTTAATTAGAAGCTCAAACTGTTTGGGCATAGACCTGGAAAGTATGACAGAACTTTGCAGGCTATCTTTGCAGTAGATTGCAACTCCTCACCGTTTGGCAGTTCTATCTTGACGGAAAATGTTGTAGTTGGGTATGGTAATCTCAGAATTTTAGTGGCCTTCCTAAACGTAGATTCAGACACGGCAAGGACATCAGGGTTGGCGGAGTGTGCTAAAGCAGTGAGGTAAACAAACTTAGGGAGGAGGCTTCTGATGTTAACATGCATGAATCCAAGGCTTTTACGGTTACAGAAGTCAACAAATTAGAGTGCCTGGGGACACACAGGGCCTGGGTTAAACCTCTACATCACCAGAAGAACAGAGGAGGAGTTGGATGAGGGTACGGCTAATGTCTATCAAAACTGGTCGTCTATTGTGTTGGGGACAGAGAATTAAAGGAGCAGATTTCTGGGCGTGGTAGAATAGATTCAGGGTATAATGTACAGACGGGTAGGGTGCGGGTACAGTGGAGGTAAACCTAGGCATTGAGCGACGATAAGAGAGGTTGCATCTCTGGAGGCACTAGTTATGCTAGGTGAGGTCACTGCATGTGTGGGAGATGGGACAAAAGAGGCATGTTGAGTGTGGCTAGGGGCTCCACAGTAAAATAAAACAATAACAACTACCCTGAACAACAGTATACAAGGCATATTGACATTAGAGAGAGACATAAAGCAAGGCATAAAGTAATCACAGGTGATGATTGGGAGAGCTAGCTAAGACAACAACGGGTCAGACAACAACAGCTAATCAGCTAAGACAACAACAACAGGTAAAATGACAATGAATGGGCAGAGAGGGTCAGTTAGAGGCTGGGGCCGACAGATAAACAAAATAAACAAAAATGGAGTACCGTGATTAATTAACAGTCCAGCAGGCATCAGCTATGTAGCCAGGTGATCATAGGGTCCAGAGAACAGCAATAGATTAAACAGGGAAGCAGTTAGGTAGTCGTTACTACGCTAGCAAGCGGGAGACACGGCGTTCATAAAGTTAGCAGGCGGTAATGTTGTAATGTTTTTAAAATTGTATAAATTGCCTTAATTTTGCTGGACCCCAGGAAGAGTAGCTGCTGCCTTGGGGATCCATAATAAATCCCAAAATATCCTGGGACGGCAGAATTCTCTCTCTGTTCCAGTCATTCTGAAATGCAGTCATATTCCATGACACTGGCAATAATATGGCTGACTTTGTGAGCTATTGAGAATGAGATACTTTATGAGTGGCACCAGATAGGAGCGTCATCTACATTGAAAATGTAGTACAGGTGCTCAGAAGTGACATCTCTCTTCTCCCTGCTGTCAATCTTGCCCTCACCACACGACACTCCTCCACTTCCCCCACTCTTTCATCCTCCTGTAACCCGGCTCTCCACCTCTCCTCCAGATGCCTGGAATGAGGCGAGACATATGGAGAGGAGTCTTGTTTACATTCTCTCCGGGATGTCTACCTGCTGCTCTGATAGCAGCCCAGTCTGGTCACCTCTTCATGTGTATTACTCCACCTGTCAGTCAATGCCCTCAATGTTCCCTCTTCATTATTCTCAATACCCCGCTGCTCTGACAGGCAGGGGGAAAATTGCCAGTGAAGATAGAAACCAGCCGCAGTGTGTGTGTTTGTGTGTGTCTGTCTGCATTTGCGTATGTACGCATCTGCATGCTCATGCCTGCATTTGAGCATGTGTGTGGGTGTGTATGTGTGTGCGTGTGTGTGTGTGTGTTCGCAAGTGAGTCGGCCAGTGTGTGTTAATCAGGAGCTATAATGTTATGTCCATGGAAATAAATCAGCTCCTCTTTGACATTGTAGCAGGCACAGAGTGTTCTGCTACAATGTAACAAGAGACTGACTGATGGAAAGCCTGGAAGCCATTTGTAGCTCTCTGAGAGAGAGAACATATGCTTTTCCTATATGCAGTGCTGTGAAAAAAGTACCCAATTGTCATACTTGAATAAAAGTTGAGACATTCATAGAAAATGACTCAAGTAAAAGTGAAAGTCCCCCAGTAAAACATTACTTGAGTACATTTCTTCAAGTATTTGATTTTATATATACTTAAGTTCCAAAAGTAAATGTAATTGCTCAAATATACTTAAGTATCAAAATAAAAGTTAAAGTATAAATAATTTCAAATTGCTCATATTGAGCAAACCAGAAGGCACAATTTTCTTGTTTTTTAAAATGTATTTACGGATCGCCAACACATCATTTACAAACGAAGCATTTGTGTTTTGTTAATCCTCCAGATCAGAGGCAGTAGAAATGACCAGGGATGTTCCCTTGATACGTGTGTGAATTGGACCATTTTCCTGTCCTTCTAAGCATTCAAAATGTAACGAGTACTTTTGGGTGTCAGGGAAAATGTTTGGAGTAAAAAGTACATTATATTCTTGGGGAATGTAGTGAAGTTGTAAAAAATTTAAATAGTAAAGTTACGTACCGATACCCCAAAAAAACTACTTAAGTGATGCTTATATGCATGCATGTGCCTCAGATGTCTTGTTGAAGGTCTCAAGCAGATAATATGATCAGATATGACATATTATGGTGTATAATTATTACATATTATGTCTTCAGCACTATCTCTGAGACAGTAAATTAATATGATGCTGGCTTTAGAAGAAGTCTTCCTTGCTGAAGTATCAGATCCTTCTTTGAAAGCCGAGGAAGATTCACAGACACAAGTAAAAAAAAAATATATATAGTGTTTTGCTGCCAAGGCAAATTCGAACGTTCCAGAAGCTGTAGCCCTTTTGCGAGTTCAAACTGAAGTCAGGGTGATTTAATTAATAGCTGAAGTAATTAAATTATGAAGCTGTTTTAAAAATAAAAAGTCCTACACAATCCTCAGGGCTTGGATATGAGTGTTTGAACACAAATTCCCCTGCAGACCGAGGCCCAGATAGAGCGGGCGTCTCGCTGGACTGAAAGGCGGCGAGCAATCATTTCACAAAGTATCAATGTGCTAGTTTAGGACTCTTCTGAGAGTCAGGACCAAAAGAGCCAGTCAAGTTAAGAAGTTTTGCTGTGGAGTTGAGCCGTGGGATCAGCATCTTATCATTGCCAATGGCTAATGTGCCTCCGCAGGGAGGAAGTGTTCCTCTTCTTTCCTTTCATCTATTGTCAAGTTTGTGTGGTGTAGACCTGGATTCAGATAGTGTTTGCTTGAGTCTAGGAGATGAGCAAGGTTTACTCTTACTCAATTCCAATTGAAGTCTGAAGCTGAAATTCCACTTCCCAAAAAAAATGTGCATACATTTTCAATGAATTGTCAATAAACCGAATGGAAAAGCCATGTATTTAAAAAGCTTTTAATTTTATCCCCTCAAAATTTATTTTGTGACTTTCTTATGCATTAACCGCATCCCTGACTTGTGGGTGTCACACTGGTATAAAATATTTGGAGACAGGCGCAGGAATACAGCATAGGGGTTTTTAATACACCCAAAACAAACACGTATACAAAAACACTGGGATGTACCCAAACAAAAGAGCGAGGGTAAACCTTGTTGAACGACACGGGACTATACCCGTTATACACAATATATAAAGCACGCAGCATAACAGCGCAAAGGTACTAACACCACCAACGGACATAGCAACAATAACCGACAAAGACAGAGGGAACAGAGGTGGCGGGTAGCCTAGTGGTTAGAGCGTTAGACTAGTAACGAAAGGTAATGAATCCTGCTCAGTGAAGCCTAGAAAGCAAGTGACTTAGACCTCTGGAACAGAATTAGCATCAGTACTGGGGGAATCGGTGACAGTACCCCCTGACGCGCTGCAGCGAGACGACACTGGCCTTGGGGATGACCACAGGGGTGCGGGACAGTCTGGGTGCTGAGGGTGAAACTCCCTGGTCAGCGAAGCATCTAGGATGTCCACCTCAGGAACCCAGCACCAGTCCTCTGGGCCGTACCCCTCCAAGTTGATGAGGTACTGGAGAAGCCAGGTATGCCCCCCCCAACACCTTGAATCCAGGACCTCCCGGACCAAGTACGCCAGACCTCCCTCGATGTCCAGAGGAGGAGACGGGGCCTCACTGATTCCAGTCTCAGCGAGGGGACCAGGCAACACTGGCCTGAGAAGAGACACATGAAAGATCGGTTATTACGGTATGTTACCTCATTATCCCTCCTCAGGACTTTAAACGGCCCCACAAACCGTGGGTTCAGCTTCTGGCGGGGCATGTTCTGGGTGGAGAGCCAGACTAGGTCGCCGGTGAAGAAAATGGGCGCCACTGCAGTACACCAACACACACACCGGAAAGGAGTGAGGCAGAGGAAGGAGGCGACAAGGTTTGGAAAACCGGTCCACAGCAATGAGAATGGTGGTGTTCCCCTGGGAGGGGGGAAGGTCAGTGACGAAGTCCACCGAGAGGTGAGACCAGAGTCGTTGTGGAACCAGCAGGGGAAGGAGCTTTCCATAAGGGAGGTGTCTGGGTGTCTTAGACTGAGCACAGATCGAGCAGGAAGAGACGGAAACCGTCTATAGCCAAGGTGGGCCACCAGTACTTCTCCGTTAGGCAGGCGATGGTATGGCCTATTCCATGACGACCCGACACAGGCGGCGTGTGCGCCCAGGAAAGGAGGTGGTCCCTCACACCTGTGGGCATGTAGGCATGGTTCTGCGGGCACTGTGCAGGTGCGGGTTCCGGACGCAGGGCCTGCCGTATGTCGGCGTCCATGTCCCATACCACTGGCTTGATGATGCGGACGGAGGGATGATGGGGGTCTCCTCTCCCTGCCTCTCCTCTGCGTCATAGAGGCAAGACAGGGCATCCTTCTTCACATTCTTCGAGCCTGGCCTATAGGAAATCGTGAATTGGAACCTGGTGAAGAATAGAGCCCACCTGGCCTGTCTCGGGTTTAGACACTTCGCTGCCCTGATGTACTCCAGGTTGCGGTGGTCCGTCCACACCAGGAAGGGTTCCCGGTACCCTATGTCGTAGTTCCTCTGGGTGGGGCTCAGCTGCTTAGAGTAGAAAGCGCAGGCATCAGCTTTGGAGGGGTTCCGGTACGCTGGGACAGCACTGCCCCGACTCCACTGGGGACCTCCTTTTAGCAGGGGTAAAGGCGCGATCACTGTGCTGAAGCCCCGGATGAACCTCCGGAAATAGTTGGCGAAGCCCAGGAATCGCTGGACTTCTTTCATAAAGTTGGGGATGGGCCATGACCGGACTGCGCTGACACGTTGCTCCTCCATCTCCACTCCCTCTGCCCAAAAATGACACAGACTGCTGGAAAAACAAACATTTCTCCTGGTTAACATATTGATCATACACCAACAGTCTTCTCAGCACAGACCTGACTAACGAGACATGCTGGACGTGGTCAGCAGATTAGATCAAAATGTTGTCTATATAGACCACTACACCCAATCTAAGCATGTCCCGAAACATTTAATTGATGAAGGCCTGGAAGACTGAAGGAGCATTAGACCGGTCAAAGGATATTACAAGTTACTCATAATGACCCGTTGCTGTAGAAAAAGCAGTCTTCAATTCAACGCCTGCATGAATGTGCACCAGATTGTAGGCGCTCTTCAAGTCCAGCTTCTGGAAGTACCTCACCCATGCATTTGTTCGATGAGGGTTGGTGTCACGTTTCTTCAAAATCGAACCCAGAAGCAGAGGACAAGGACAAGGAGAGTAGGAAGAAGGTGAGTATTTATTTACAAGTGAATGTGAGTGGGTAGATACATCCAGGTGGCGTAGCGGGCAGCGGTGGTGAGTTGATGGGAGTAAATAGGTGGATCCAATGGGGAAGCGGAATCCTCCGATGACCAGGCGGGAATGGGGTAAATGATCCGGGTGAGTAACTGAAGAAAGAACAAACGGAGGTAAGTTGAAGGCAAGCAAGACATACAAAACAACAAAACAAATTCTATCCAACTTGAGGCTGATACTATGGCACAACATACTGTTCATGGCTAACGATCCGGCAGGGAATGGATGTCAGGTCAGAGCTTTTGAAGGGGAGAGGTGATGATCAGGACAGGTGTGCAGATTACTGATGGGATACAGGTGCGGGTGAACATCGATCTCCCAACAAGCTAATCTGCCCGGCAACCAGACAGGGTGCGTTCCAGGACACCGGAAACACACTCCAGGACAGAAACACAGGCAAACACAGACTCAGGAAGCGGGGTTCGTGACAGTACCCCCCCTCCGACGAACGCCACCGGGCGGACTACCTAGAGCACCAGGGTGGAGGCGGTAGAAGTCACGAAGCAGGTCGTCATCAAGGGCAAGGGGTACTTGTTTTTGACCGTAATATCATTCAACCCCCGATAATCAATACACGGTCGAAGAGAGCCATCCTTCTTACTCACAAAAAAAAATCCAGCTCCCAGGGGTGATGATGAGGGACGAATGAGACCTGCAGCAAGAGACTCCTTTATGTAGGTCTCCAGGGCTTCCCGCTCAGGTCGAGAAATACTATATAACCGTCCCTTGGGAAAGGCAGCTCCAGGGAACAGCTTAATTGTACAATCATAAGGTCGGCGGGGAGGAAGTGACTGAGCTTTCTACTTACTGAACACCTCACCCAACTCATGATATGTTTCAGGAACCAGGGACAAATCAGGAGGAGCAGACTCACTGACCCGACTGGGGACAGCATGAGAACAGGCAGTCCTGAGGCAGTTAGCATGGCACTCAATGCTCCAACTAGTCACCTTACCAGTCACCCAATCGAACGAAGGATTGTGTTCTCTTAGCCAGGGGTATCCAAGAACCAGAGGTACATGGGGGGAAGGCAAAATGAAAAAAGAAATAACCTCTGAATGATTCCCCGACAACAACATCTTAACCGGTTCGGTCCTCATAGTGATCCGTGCCAGACTACTGCCGTTCAGAGTGGTTGCTTCAATGGCTTCCGGTAGTTGCTCCTTGGAAAGCCCCAGCTGTTCCACTAAGTCGGCATCAATGAAGCTGTCATCGGCACCTGAATCGATGAAAGCGTTAATCGCTAAACTCTGATTCTTATTTATGAGGGTAGCAGGAAAACGAGGTCTGACAGGGCTCTTGAGAGGTTGAAACTGGCTCGCTAACAAACCTCCCAAACTTAACGAGCCGAGCAGTTTAACGGGCGCTGAGGACAAACGGAGATGTAATGTCCCGAGCTACCACTTCCTGACCTGAATGGTAACCGAGTCTCAGATTGATTAGATGGACACCACTGCTTCTCCCTCCTCTCTCGGACTCTATTATCTACCCGAATAGCTAAGGTAACCAAACTATCTAGGTCACTAGGCTCTGGATAGGAGATCAGCTCGTCCTTGAGTTGCTCCGACAACCCCTGGTAAAAAACCGCTTGTAGTGATTCCTCATTCCAACCACTCTCCACAGCCAATGTCCTGAATTCTATCACAAAGTCTGCCACACTGCAAGCTCCTTGGCGAAGAGTGAACAAACGTTTAGCTGCGTCCTTACCTCGGACTGGATGGTCAAAAAGCCTTCTCATCTCTCCCGTGAATTCCTGGTATGAAGCCATGCAGGTCTCCTGTCGTTCCCAAATGGCTGAAGCCCATTCCAGAGCTCTTCCACGCAGCAGTTCAATAACAAAGGCTATCCTAGCCTTGTCAGTGGCGTAAGAATGGGGCTGCAGATCAAACACTAACCCACACTGCATAAGAAACGAACGGCATCTTCCCAAATCCCCTTCATATTTATCAGGCGTCGGTACCTTGGGTTCACGGAAGGAAACCGCATCAGACACGGCAGGTGAGATGGGTGAAACAGGTGGTGAATGAATCGCCGGCAAACTGAGCTGATCCTGGATTTGTGTCAAGCTAGCAGATAAATTCTGGATTGCACCCGCTATCTCCTGTAGCGTCGTCTTGTGTTGTCCCAGTGTCTTCCCCAGCTGGGTAATGGCATGGCAAACGGAATCCAGGTCCGCTGGGTTCATCCTTGGCCGGATCGTTCTGTCACGTTTCTTCAAAATCGAACCCAGAAGCAGACCAGGACAAGGAGAGTAGGAAGAAGGTGAGTATTTATTTACAAGTGAATGTGAGTGGGTAGATACATCCAGGTGGCGTAGCTGGCAGCGGTGGTGAGTTGATGGGAGTAAATAGGTGGATCCAATGGGGAAGCGGAATCCTCCGATGACCAGGCGGGAATGGGGTAAATGATCCGGGTGAGTAACTGAAGACAGAACAAACGGAGGTAAGTTGAAGGCAAGCAAGACGTACAAAACAACAAAACAAATTCTATCCAACTTGAGGCTGATACTATGGCACAACATACTGTTCATGGCTAACGATCCGGCAGGGAATGGATGTCAGGTCAGAGCTTTTGAAGGGGAGAGGTGATGATCAGGACAGGTGTGCAGATTACTGATGGGATACAGGTGCGGGTGAACATCGATCTCCCAACAAGCTAATCTGCCCGGCAACCAGACAGGGTGCGTTCCAGGACACCGGAAACACACTCCAGGACAGAAACACAGGCAAACACAGACTCAGGAAGCGGGGTTCGTGACAGTTGGGGTGAGGGGTAAAGGATAGCTGAACTTGACAGTGGCCTGGTTCAATGTGGCCTGGTGGCCTGATTCAATGTTCGATAATCAATGCAGTCCCCCATCTTTCTTCTTGACAAAAATAAGCTTGAGGATGCTGGTGACTTAGAGGACTGGATAAAACTCTGCTGGAGACTCTCCTGTCTCGGCATAGGAGAGGAGACATGTCCTCTTGGGAGGGCTAAGTCAGACAACAGGTCAATGGCACAGGCGCAGTCGCAGGGGCAATGGGGAGGCAGGCGTGTAGCCTTGGTCTTTGAGAAAACCCGGTGCAGATCCTTGTACTCTTTCCACTATAGTGGTGTTGACAGACACCGCGAGACACCTCCCCTGACACTTCAACCCCTGACACTTCAACCCAGCAGTCTCCTCTCAGACCAGGAAATAACCGGCTTATGCAAACTTAACCAGGGGACACCTAAAACAATGGGGTGCGTGGGGGTATCTATAATCAAGAAAGTGATCTGTTCTGAATGAGTGTCATGGTTCAGCAAAGAAACAGTAATGTGATATATGAGCCCTGTCCCTATTGGACAATTATCCAGGGCTCTAACTGGAATGTGTGACTGTAGGGGAACCAAAGGAATGCGTAATGCAGTGGCCAGTGCGCTAACTAAGAGATTCCCAGCAGCTCTGGAATCAATCAGATCTAACGGGAGTGAAGGGCTAGGGTACTCAGGGAATTTAACGGGAAAACACACTGGTTGATTTGACAGACAAAGAGAGGAGACCATGCCTTCTACCTGGGTTTGCGCAGGAGAATTCCCTGGCTTGTCACCTCCTCACCTCCTAGTGGATAGAGAGCAGGTCGGGGAGAAATTTCTCCACAATAGAAGCATAGGTCCAGATTCCTCCTATGCTCTGCCTCGGCAAACGTGCCGATCCTACCTCCATCGGATCTGGCCATGGAGCAGGGGTAGCCATGGACTCTGAATTCTGCGCAGGTCTTCTTCGGGGCTGCAGGAGGTTGTCCAATCGGATTGCCATGCTGATGAGCTGGTCGAATGACAGGTTGTCATCACGACAGAATAACTCCAGCTGTACCTCATCCCGCAGTCTGCTGCAGAAAACGGTGACCAGAGCCAACTCGTTCCATCCGGTGGAGGCCGCAATGGTCTGGAACTCCAGGGCGAACTCCGAGGTGTTCCTAGATCCCTGGCGTAGTCGGAGTAGACGCTCACCCTCCTCTCGGTCCTCCACAGGATGATCCAACACCGAGCGGAAGAGGAAGGTGAAGCGCTCGTAGGACTCGACCTCGGGTCCGCACGTCTCCTAGACAGCCCAGGCACCCCAGTCCAGAGCCCGTCCGGTCAGTGCCAAGATGACGGTGGCAACCCTGTCTCTTCCGGAAACAGCCTGGGCGCTGCGAGCAAGGTACAGGTCGAATTGTAGAAGAAACCCCTTGCATCTTGCTGGTGAGCCGTCAAAGCGCTCCAGGAGGGACAGGGGTATTCCACGGACCGGCTTAGATGGAACGGAGGTAGTTTGTGGTGTGGGAGTTGGTACCTGAATCGGTGCTGGAGACCGGAGGGACTGCGCACTCCCCTCCAAGCGCAGGATGGTTGTCAGCACACTGTCCATGGTGATACGGAGTCTGGAGAGACAGTTCTCGCGGTGCTGTCCTGTCCTTACAATGGTTGCCAGCTCGGTCTTTCCTGCTGTCTCCGTTTTGCGGGTCGGTTATTCTGTCACGCTAGTATAAAAGATTTGGAGACAGGCACAGGAATATACAATAGGGGTTGTTTATACACCCAAAACAAACACATATACAAAACACTGGGCTGTACCCAAACAAAACAGCGAGGGTAAACCTTGTTGAATGACACGGGACGATACCCGTAATACACAATATATAAAGCCCACAGCATAACAGCTGCACCAACTTATAGGTACTCACACCACCAACAGACATGGGAACAATAACCGACAGAGGGAACAGAGGGCACATATATAACATACAAATCAGGGGAAATGGGAACCAGGTGTGTGTAATCAGACAAGACAGTCCGGGGTTGATGATAATGAATCCTGTTCAGTGAAGCCTAGAAAGCCGGTGACGTAAACCTCCAGAACCGGTGAACAGTATGAGCATCAGTACTAGGGAGATCTGTGACAGTGGGAACATTCATTTAATCTGTTTTTAACCGTAATCTTAGCAGGAATAAGTTCATTGGCTAATATGGCCAGTTTGGCTAATGTGACTGGGGGAATATGTTATTCTTCTATTTTACCGTTTCATCCATTGTCAAGTCATGTGTCATTATTAGGGTTGCAAAATTCCGAGAACTTTCCCCGGTTGGAGGATTCTGCACAGGTTTCCCCTATGAGGACCAACCGAAGAACCCTAATATGGTTCTACTTACCAGCTTGTTTTCTAAGAGTGTATAGGCATTTATTTGAACCTTCTTCTGACCAGGAATGTCACATTGAGATTTAAGTATCTGCTCTGCGAGCCAAGACAAGTGAGGTGTTAGTAAAGGAAGAGTCCGTCATATGATTTGACACGTCAGTGAGTGACTGTTTATATGCTAGTGTGTGTGTGTGTGTGTGTGTGTGTGTGTGTGTTTCATGTTCCTCCAGAGGTAAGGGCATGGGAATCGATCTTGAGGCGCCATTGATGCCTGATGATTGATTGCGGCTCTGTGATTTATTAGCCATGTCAGGGAACGGGAGAGGGGGAAAGCTCTTTGTCCGTGTCTTCAGCAGCACTGTTGTTTTTCATTCTGCCTGGTTTTGCCCTCCAGTCACACTGCCTGGATACCAAGTCAACCCTGTAGCAACAGGGAGATGTTAGACAATGTTCACTCACGCTACAGTGATAGTTCAATAGCTCACTAATCTTAGATTTCAATAAGGCACCCTGGAAATTTACTGAATTGTGTGGGTAGAGAGAGAGAGAGAGAGAGAGAGAGAGAGAGAGAGAGAGAGAGAGAGAGAGAGAGAGAGAGAGCTAGTGCAAATTAAACAGGGGGACATTTCAGTTCCCACATTATTGCAATTACTGTGTAGGATGGAAGATCAAAACAGATTTGAGTAACTCAGTTAGGTTCGAGAAAGAGGGTTTTGAAGTAATCCCCCTGAACAATATTCTGACTCATAGTCTGAAAGAACTGGTAACTGTATTAACTGATCTCGCTATAAAGCTAGTGTGTACATGTGGGCAAGGTGTGGATATAGTGTCTGAAATACATAACACACTCATTTGAATGGTCTAATCAATTTTCAGCATGCTATTCCTGATTTAGTTTTCCAATATTTCCGCCTATTGAAGAGGTGCCATGAATCATACCACCCTGTTCCCTGAATCATCCATTTTCCAGTCAGACTCAGAAATAATCGCTTTATTTTTTTTCCAAAACTATCATCTTCACTTCACTACCCAATGAGTCACGGTTCTACACTTTGCTGGGTTGAAAATCTGGGGATTAGTCTGTCGTTTTTCTCAGGTGCTTCTCAAAACAATGTAATATACCTGAGAACATTGTACATATTACCCATACTAAACAGCTCCTCAATCCAGTGTGTCTGAAGGGTCGCTCTAAGACACCTCACTTCAGATAGGCAGTGGACTGAGAAAGAAAAAAAAAGGGGGTAGAGAGAGAGAGAGAGAGAGACAAGAGAGAAAGAAAGCTAGAGAGAGAGAGAGAGGCAGGCAGGCAGGAGGAATCTTATCTTCCTCCTCTCTCTCACCTGCCAGCCTGTGTTGACAGAACTGTGAGATGTTATTGTGACAAAGCCCAGCTGGGTGGTTTCTTCTGTCTTTCTCTCTCTGTCTCTCGTCTGTCTCAAACCCTCGCAACCAAAAAAATACACCGAAACACTCCTAAACGCCTGTGTTTTATTACAAAACAACAAAAAATGCCAATAGCGGTTACACGCTCGCACCAATGGAGCAGTTTGTAATGCGTCCCAGACTTGGTTTTTGTTGATCTTTTTATTGATTGAAATGGTTGTGAGTCGCTTTGCCGGCTCACATACTGTAGCTGTTAATGATGATAATCATTAGTTGCCATTCAGCTCTCTCAGCATCCCAGTGCCACCAGATGTATTTTAGCTGTGTGTTTGAGTGTGTGTGTGTGTGTGTGTGTTAGTGTGTGTGAGTGAGAGGAAGCGAGCGTGTGTGAAATGGAGGGAGTGGAGTGTGTGTTGATGAACAGTATTTGATATGAAATAGGGCGGTGAGTGAGGCCCAGTGATGTCAGCAGGGGGGCCCGAGGCAGTTTCCATGGGGACTTAGAAGAGCAGCATCCACAAATGACACACACACACACACATACACAGACAAACACACACACACACATATATACATGTACACACAGTTTCATTTCCACGATTATTGTACGGTAACAGAATTCTGTGCCTGAGAAACAGATACACCAACACCCTCTTGTACAACCTTCCAAATTATAAGTTGAAAGAGAATGATTGAAAGATAAAGAGATACCCATAATCCCAAAAACACCAAACTCCCTTTCTTCTCCACCATGATGGAGTGAAACAGTCAGAGACCCGGAGAGAGACTCCCGCTGTCTGCCTCTCTCCCCTGGTTAACCTGTTTGTTTGTTTCCTTTGGTAGTTGAGATGCTGTGATTAAACAGACTAGCTAATGCCCTGGTAGACATCACTCCACCCCCTTTCTCAGGTGTGGAGACTGGAGCCCAGACTTCAGGAGAAGGTTCCGTCTCATGCTCGCTCTCTGCTCTCTATCCACTAGAAGGTGAGGAGGTGTGTGTGTGTGTGTTGTGTGTGTGTGTGTGTGTGTGTGTGCGCGTGTGTAGACAGAGCTGCAGTTCTGTAACCAACCTATAGAGGTTGCCCTTCTACAGTACATTAGTACAGTGTCAGGTGTCACTGACCACACTCATGATAGCAGACGTTAATGACACACACACACACACACACACACACACGCGCGCGCACATGCACACAGTACAGTACATGAACAGAGAAACAGTGATTGGCATGGAGAGAGACTAGCAGATTAGTCTGAGAATATTTGCCCCTCAAAATTGCTTTCTAGTTAAAATGTGTGGTCTGAGTTAATGAATGAGTAATGCAGGACCATACGTGCTCGCTGTGTGAGAGATGATATCACTCCACGTTCATATGCCGGCGGACTAAAACTCACGAACACGCACGCACGTACGCACACACACACACAAACACACATTGTGACAGGACCAAGTAGTAACTTCAAAACACCTGAAGCGTTAATAACCTTACTTGAAGTATAAGAGCGCTTTGTATTATGGAAGAGTGTTGTTTATAGCCACATAGCTACATATTTCAGACATGCCTCGGTGCATGTAACTGGTCATCAAAGAAGAGGTTGCAGTTAAATGCCTAAAATTTTATCCACAAGATACACAAAGAGAGTTTATCAAAAAATTACTGAACAATGACAACTACAAAGGCATGTCCACCTCTTCCTTCTCAGTAAATTTACAGAATCCAAATCTCCCAGGCTAGGTCATGGTGTTTATAGTATTTTATTCCAGATAGCTCAATAGGGCCAAGCACCTTAATGGCACTAATAGATGCCGGCTGTAATTTGTACTGGGAGTAAATCAGTGTGAGCAGAGAAACTCTGCTCATGGGATGAATCGCCTAATCATGCAGCTACAGTAATGAGCCATTTTCCCCTTTAACAAATGACCCCCATGCACTACATAAATATCATCTTACCCACACAGATGACACAGACTCTTTATCTCCTGCTGCCTAGGCTAGGAGAGATGAGGGGAGAGGAAAGTTGCTTAGCTCCTTTTTCTGTAGAAGGCTTGGTTAGACGCTGTGTGTCTGTGTGTGTCAATGGACCATCTTCTTCAGCGAATTTCATGAAAATGCAAAGAATGAGACATGAAAAAAGTTATCCTTTTTAGATAAAACTATACTAAATACATTCATGTCACCAAATAATTGATTAAAACACACTGTTTTGCAATGAAGGTCTACCATAACCTCAACAGCGCTCTGTAGGGTAGCACCATGGTGTAGCCGGAGGACAGTTAGCTTCCGTCCTCCTCTGGGTACATTGACTTCAATACAAAACCTAGGAGGCTCTTGGTTCTCACCCCCTTCAATAGACTTGCAGAGTAATTATGACAACTTCCAGAGGATGTCCTCCACCCTATCAGAGCTCTTGCAGCATGAATTGACATGTTGTCCACCCAATCAAAGGATCAGAGAATTAATCTAGCTGTAACCCTCTCACCAGGATCGAATTTGACTCTCGCGATATTACCTTACATAGAATATCTCAATGTTAGGTGAGAAGGACAACTCCAATAAGAACCCCTATTGTAAACTATCTAGGGTTATGACAATTAGGGTATTAACTTCAGATGAAATGATTATAGGTTTCTGTTATTGTATCAGGATAGGCTATCCCATGCATTAAATGAAATTGAAACAGTAAATGACTCCACCAAGGCAACATACATAAGGTTCAATATGTGTATTATTACATTTTCAAAGCACAACATCCTTGCTTCAGGGCCTGAGCTACAGGCAATTAGATATGGGTATGTCATTTAGGCGAAAATTGCAAAAAATGGGGGCTATCCCTAATAAGATTTATTAAGAACAAATTCTGATTTACAAATATGACCTAGGAACAGTGGGTTAACTGCCTTGTTCAAGTGCAGAGTGACAGATTTTTACCTTGTAAGCTATGGGGTTTGATCTAGCAACCTTTTGGTAACTGGCCCAACGCTCTAACCACTAGGCTACCTGCCAGCTATCTGCCACCCTATGTTAGCTAGCTTGCTCTGACTATCCAACACAACACTGGAACTCTTCCAACCTAAGGTATTCTTTTGGTTTTATTAATTTATTGCCACCGGGGCCCGCCGGTGTAACTGCTTACTGTGACTATACAATGTAACGTTACTGCATGATTGTAATGGATTTAGTTAATATAGCTCATTAGTTATATTAGCTATGTTGACTGGGACGTTACTTTAGCTAATATGGGGGACAACAATGTAGGCTGTGTGTAGCCGTTATGACATGGTTTGGATTGGGAAGTGTTTTCCCGCCTGGTCACGTACAGCTGATGTGTTGTTCATTGTCCACAAACAAAGGGAAAAGGTGAGAGGGAATACATGAAAGTGAACTGTGTTTATGTGTGATCAGGGGTGTATTCATTCCACTGATTATTTTAAAAAGCGTTTCTTACACGGAAGCAAACGAAACAGGGATAAAAATACCTGGATTTGTCCAATAGAAACTCTCGTTTGCAACTGTTGGACTTATGATTACACCCTAGATAAGCTAGATGCAGGCAAGAGTGTGCAAGGCGGTATTGAATGTGTCACTGTCTGTCATCTCAAATGTTTCTCCCGACCTGTGTGCACCTATAGTACGTTGTACACTTTTATTAATAGGCTAGCTAGGTTGTAGCAACCTCATGATGGATATAGGTAAACATTTGAGTATCATGTAGTAGCCTAAACCTATCGATGTTACTTTGAAATATGCGAATGGAATATGAATGACAGTTATCCAACATGCTGTAATAGAAATAAAGCCATGCTGATGAAAAATAATTGTCCTCCCTCATCTTAAACGGCACTGACCGCCACTGGTCTGTGTGTGTTGTGTGTGTGTGTGTGTGTGTGTTCGAGAGAGATGAAGGATCCTGTACTGGATGTTGCACTCTGAGTGTGTTCTCAACCCTGTCCTCAGGAGAGTTCATGCAGTCTTGTTGCCTCTTTTTCACCAGGCCCTCAGGATGGGACACGCCTCATTATTCACCATGCTATTATCAAACCACTGCGGCATGTTGTCAATGTCGTCAATTGACTCATTCTCTCATTTCCCCGAACGTGCTCTTCACGTTGTGAAGCCGTTGTGGGCATCATCATCGCCAGGCGACGTCGAGGTGGTGATGATCACTCCACGGAGATGATGTCAGCCTTTCATCACGGATCGGATCCGTCACGAAGGTGTCTGCTGACTCAAGGCCGCAGGGCCACTTGAGGAACGAGGGAGCGAGAAAGAGGGAGAGATGAAAACCCCTTCGCACTTTTAGGGAAGATGTAGTGTTTATAGCCCAGGGCTAAAAAAGATACAGAGCTCCCGAGGCGGTGTGTAAGCAGTGAGAGTGAGATAGGGATGAGTGGAGGGATGGGGTCTCCGGGCTGCCACCTTGTTCACTGCTTTGACCCAGCGGAGCAGAAGAGAGATGCTAACACCTAATGTTGCTAATGTAGTGAAACTGCTCTGAGGCCTGGAGAAGCATGTTAGGGCTTTAAGGCCACAAGTATGGGTAGCATATTGTTCTCTATTGTGGTAGACTGATAGATTGGGTTAGGGGTGGACTTAGTGATTTGGAGGCCCCAGGCAAAGGCCAGTCTGTACCCCACATACTGTATACAATTAACCATAAGGTCCCTCAGTCGAGCAGTGATTCAACCACAAAGACCAGGGAGGTTTTCCAATGCCTCGTAAAGAAGGCTACCTATTGGTAGATGGGCAAAAATTAAAAAGCAGACATTGATTATCCCTTTGCGCATGGTGAAGTTATTAATTACACACTGGATGGTGTATCAATACACCCAGTCACTATAAAGTTACAGACGTCTTTCCTAACTCATTTGCCGTAGAGAAAGGCTGACTTTAAAACAGTTACAGAGTTTAATGGCTGTGACAGGAGAAAACTGCGGATGGATCTACAACATTGTAGTTACTCCACAATACTAACCTACATGACAGAGTGAAAAGAAAGAGGCCTGCACAGAATAAAAATATTCCAAAACATGCATCCTGTTTACAATAAGGCACTAAAGCAAAACTGCAAAAAAAATTGGCAAAGAAATGAACTTTATTTCCTGTATACAAACTTTATATTTGGGGCAAATCCAACACGTCACTGAGTACCACTCTTCATCATTTCGTGGTGGTTGCTGCATCATGTTTTGGATATAGTCATCGGCAAAGACTAGGGAGTTTTTGGGGGATAAAAATAAACACAATAGAGCTAAGCACAGGCAAAATCCTAGCGAAAAACTTGGTTCAGTCTGCTTTTGGAACAGACACTGGGAGACAAATTCACCTTTCAGCAGGAAAATAACCTAAAACACAAGGCCAATATACACAGGAGTTGCTTACCAAGATGACATTGAATGTTACTGAGTGGCCTAGTTACAGTTTTCACTTAAATCGGCTTGGCAAACCTTGAAAATGGCTGTGTATCAACGATAAACAACCAGCCTGAAGAATTTTTAAATGTACAAATATTGTACAATCCTGGTGTAAAAAGCTCTTAGAAAATTACCCAGAAAGACTCACAGCTGTAATTGCTTTCAAAGCCGATTGTAACATAGACTCAGGGGTGTGAATACTTATGTAAATGAGATATTTCAATAAATTCTCTAACATTTTCACTTTGTCATTATGGGATATTGTGTGTAGATCTATTTCATCCATTTTGAATTGAGGCTGTAATACAAAAAAATTGTGTAATAAGTCAATGGGTATGCATACTTTTGGAAGACACTATACATGGACTACACATACATGTCCTCTGCCTCGACGACGATGGCAGTACTATCAGCCGCACCTGTCTTTTTACCCCCAAAATGCCTTAATTTATGTCCTTTTCCTGTTAAAATGAAATATTCTTTATTTTTATTTTCTCTGCCCCGCTCTGAAAGCACCTCATTGCCGCAGCTTCATTTTAACGGAAGTCGCTTTTGCAATCATATCGTGTGAAACAATGCACAGGAACTCATTGGGGGGCCTCAAGCGAAGACATTCTAAAAAGTATTAAAATCTAGTAGTATCATGTTTTTACATTATGCCCAGCTCACGAGGCCCATTGATGATGTGTGGCCTGAGGCAATTAATGGTTAAATCTGCCACGGGCTCTTTAGCTAATATACTCCCAGTACTCCATGTCATGTGCCTTGCCTTGGCAATGACTAGGAGTGGCAAGAAGTGGAGCGTTAGCTAAAGAGACTGGTACTCAGTCTCTTTAGCTAGTAGGCCGAGTCTCCGACTGAACTTTATGCGACTCCTCATTTTCTCTGTCACTTCTCGCTCAGATCGATACCTTCATGAGCATGAACAGAGTGACAAAGCACTTTGTCAGTCAACCACTCTCTCTTGGTCCTCTTTATCTCAGCCTCACTCTACATCTTTCCCTCCCTCTCTCTCTCTTCGCTGTCTCTCCCCCTCTCTTTACCCCTCCTCTCCCGCTCCTATAGTCTCACTTTCTCTCTCTCTCTCTCCACCACTACCTCTCTATCTCTCCATGTGAGATTGGGTATTTTCCTCCCTGAGTGCTTTCAATAACTGGAGTGATTGTAGAGTGTATGACTGTCCACCCATGTGTGTCCTCAAGTAGCAGCCATCTCACAGCCTGCCTATTCAAAACAATATTCAACAACAGGGTAATTTCATCATCCTCTCTCTGGTCCAGGGGGTCACTAGTGATTTTCTACTTCTCTCTCTTTTGAAACAGTGTTTAAACCCTTTACAATGAAGATCTGTGAAGTTATTTACGATTTTTACGAATTATTTTTGAAAGACAGGGTCCTGAAAAAGGGACGTTTTCTTTTTTTGCTGAGTTTATCTATTTTATATATAACGTCTTTCACCATCCCCTGCAGGAATGTCCCATTCACATTGTTTCCAACATTCCAACATTTTCTAAAGATTGTCACATGCACTGTAAGTAAACACACAGAGAGCAGTGATGCACTGGTCTAGATTGTGCATATGGTGTCTGTCATGTCCTACAGTAGCTGTGAAGGCTGTTCACTGAACAGTTGTAGGGTGTCATTCAGTAGATCATCATGCAGCCATGTGTTTCAATACTCCAGCAAATTAAAGGCTAGGTAGCATGAATGTAATCACATGTAATATGTGTATTTGCATTAGAATACACATCAAAAGTCCCAATGCAAAGTTACACCTCACTTTTCAATTTTTCAAGTCATTGCATAAAACTGATGAGAATTCCGAAGAATGCCGAGGTCATGTTGAATTTATTTTCTTCTGGAATGTAATGTAATATGGAGGACCTGGCAAGCCAGCCTATTCACTATAATGTAAACGCCAACAGAAATCACTTCAAATGCATGAACCAAATCGTTTGCACTCATGACTACTGGTTTCAATTACATTTTCAGCCAATTTACAAGCAAATACTTTATGAATGTGTTACAAATCAGCTTGCAAGGTTGCTAGTCAACTAGACTGCTAACGTTTGCCCTACTAGCCAGCAAACTTTAGCCCTACCAGCTTGCTAATGTTACTTTAGCACTGCTTGAGTCAGACAGTTGCTATCAATACCTAGCTTACAGTTACAATAAAGTAAACCACAGTTTTGGAAATACATAATGCCATATAACAAGTTATCAAATAATGTTACCAATATATGCAGTTATCTTAGCCAGCAAGCCTGCTAGCTAGCCTAGCCAGCTAACTAGCCTAGCTAGCCAACCACCATGTCGACACAGCTAAGTAGTAAGCCAGAGAACAACTAGTCTAGCACAGCCAGGAACACACAGAACACAACAACAAAAAAGCCAGCAAATATAAAGTAGAGAGATTGACAGATTGACAGCTGAGTTAGCTAACAAAGAGTCAAGGAGAGGCCTTCAGAGGGAGAGGCTGTTAAACCAGCCGAGGGTTTTTCAAGGCACTGTATATCAGCTAATCCAATAGCGATATACAGTGCCTTGAAAAAGTATTTGCCCCCTTTCTAATGTTCATATTTTTGAATTCATGGTTCCTTCTATTAAGGCAAGTCATCCAGGACCTGAAGCAGCAAAGCATCCCCAAACTGTTATTTATTGAATCAACTATGTTTAATTGTCACCCGATTAAATTAATCATGTAACAGTTAACTCATTAGGAATTTGGGGAAACACGGGAAAAGTTATTTAATGAGGTACCATCTTCCGAATGAACTCTAGAAGATATATAGATCTCTTATATCAATAACAGTCACTTATAAATCATTACTTCATATGTGACCAGCTCAAATCGGTAATATGTAGCAAAATGTGAAACAGTTTTTTTTTACATTAGATAGAAGTAGAGACTCAGAGCTACAAAATGGTATATCATACACTGCATTTGAGGAACAATGGGAAGGTAATTCTGCTGTGAAAGTGGATAAACTTGTAAACGCACTTTTGAGAAAAGTGCTTTTGAAAGTTTTGGTACATACTGGAGTGCTCTCTTTTGTCTACACTCATTCAGCATTGTTCACACCCTCTTTAGCCAGCCCCACCCATCTCTTTAAGGATTCACATGCGAGGTCATGTGCTAAACAGTGAGTAGTGTAGTAAAGATTAAGATGCAAAGTGGTAAAAGTAGTAACCTATAATAAGGAACAATTCCAGGTAAACGTAGTGTCCAGATGTTATATTAGACACTTACCCAGACACACTTTTCTAAATTGATAGGTCATGTGAAATAAATGCTATAATCCCCAGCCACATCCAGTGGTGGAAAAAGTACCATATTGTCATAGAGTAAAAGTATAAATCATTTGAAATTTCTTATATTAAACCAGATGGCAGAATTATTATTTTTTAAATATTTTTTATTGACAATTGCCAGGGGCACACTCCAACACTCAGACATAATTTACAAAAGAAGCATTTGTGTTTAGTGAGTCGGCCAGATCAGAGCAGTAGGGATGACCAGGGATGTTCTCTGGATAAGTGTGTGAATTGGACAATTTTCCTGTCAAAAAGTAAGTACTTTTTGGTGTCAGGGGAAATGTATTAAAGTAAAAAGTAAATTTTTCTTTACGAACGTAGTGAAGTAAAAGTAGCCAAAAATATAAGACAGTAAAGTAATGTACAGATACCACAAACTACTTAAGCAGTACTTTCAAGTATTTTTACTTTACAGCACTGCCCAAATGCCTTCACACCAGTACATTAGCATACTTTATATACTGTTACACATGCACTTATCACATAGTAATCCATACATAAGTTAAGGCCATGCAACCTGAGTTGAAACCTGAGTGAGGTGCACATGTACTGTACATAAACAGATGCATGCGCCATATAGGGTGGACACTTGATACGGTCACATTATATTGTTGTGGTATGTCACAAAATCATGTTACGACCACACATCAATATTAATTAGATATCAATATGTTGCTAAGTGGATGGTCTCTACAGAAGGTGTAAATGTTACAGCCAAATGGTTACTTGCATAGTAACAATATCAGAAATGGATAGTGTCAATATAAATAACATATACAGTATGTACAAGAACAATATCAATGATGATATCAGTGATAGACGAGGTAGTTATATGCATACAATCAGGGGTAAAGTGGCTGAGCAGCAGGATAAATAAATTGTAGCAGCAAAGTATGGCGTGTGTGTTAGGAGAGAATCATGTGAATAGTGGCACTACAGAGAGTGCTGATGACTGGTCCGTCCAAACCACGCATGAACAAGGGAATCTATATTCAGAGAGCCTGTTTCTGCCCTGCCCTTGACTTTGGTCCAGGGCATGTGATGTCCATAGCCTCTTCGTCGCTAAACTCCCTGATCTTGTCAAAAAGATAGTTTGTCTATGGCCAGTCCAGGTGGTGCTTTTACAGGCAGACCACCCTATGGGAGGAAAAATGTGCAGCAGTCCGAACGCTCCTTGGCGACAAAACCAGGCTCCAGAGCATTGAAGCTGTAAAATAGGGAATAACAAAAAATCTGAAGACATTACAACCCTGCACAACATCAATTCACCTCCAAAGTTTAGATAAGAATAAACTCATACAATGGAAATATTTTTTTACCTGAAATGCTGGTACTGCTTGATACAGTATGTGGCAGTGGCCTGAAGTACGGAGTCGGGTGTTGTTGCCAGCCATAGCTTTCCACCAGCACCGTACCATCCTCCAGTCCAACCAACCGTCAATCTCAGACAAAGCTAGCTAGCCAGCCATCTAACATCAGCAATACAAATCGATTGTCATAGCTAGCTAAAGTTAACCAATAGGTTCAATGTTAGCTAGTTAGAATGAGAAATGGCATTCTGAGAAAACTACACTAACGTTACACACACTACATACACAAGTTAATGTTACCTAGCAAGCCGTTTATCATTTTAAAAGGCTAATTGATCATTAGAAAACCCATTTTCAATTATGTTAGCACAGCTGAAAACTGTTGTTCTGATTACAGGCCTTCTTTAGACTAGTTGAGTATCTGGAGCATCAGCATTTGTGGTTTGATTACAGGCTCAAAATGGCCAGAAACAAAGAACTTTCTTCTGAAACTCATCAGTCTATTCTTGAGAAATGAAGGCTATTCCATGCGAGAAATTGCCAAGAAACTGAAGATCTCGTACAACGCTGTGTACTACTCCCTCCACAGAACAGCGCAAACTGGCTCTAACCAGAAAAGAAAGAGGAGTGGGGGCCCTGGTGCACAACTGAGCAAGAGTACAAGTACATTAGAGTGTCTAGTTTGAGAAACAGATGCCTCACAAGTCCTCAACTGGCAGCTAAATAGTACCCGCAAAACACTAGTCTCAACGTCAACAGTGAAGAGGCGATTCCGGGATGCTGGCCTTCTAGACAGAGTTCCTCTGTCCAGTGTCTGTGTTCTTTTGCCCATCTTAATCTTTTATTTTTATTGGCCAGTCTGAGATATGGCTTTTTCTTTGCAACTGCCTAGAAGGACAGCATCCTGGAGTTGCCTCTTCACTGTTGACATTGAGACTGGTGACTTGCCTAGTTAAATAAAGGTTTTTAAAAAATAAACAAATTAAAAGTAACCTTTTTACAGAATGGCAGTGAAGAGGCGACTCCGGGATGCTGGCCTTCTAGGCAGAGTTGCAAAGAAAAAGCCATATCTCAGACTGGCCAATAAAAATAAAAGATTAAGATGGCAAAAGAACACAGACACTAGACAGAAAGATAATTTAAAAAATGTTATGAACAGACAAATCTAAGTTTGCGGTGTTCGAATCACAAAGAAGAACATTCGTGAGATGCAGAAAAAATGTAAAGATGCTGGAGGAGTGCTTGACACCATCTGTCAAGCATGGTGGAGGCGATGTGATGGTCTGGCTGTGCTTTGGTGGTGGTAAAGTGGGAGATTTGTACAGGGTAAAAAGGATCTTGAAGAAGGAAGGCTATCACTCCAAGAACTATTTAGGGAAGAAGCAGTCAGCTGGTTTTCTGTCTATAATGGAGTAGCCAGCACAGTCACTGGATCTCAACCCTATTGAGCTGTTGTGGAAGCAGCTTGACCATATGGTACATAAGAAGTGCACATCAAGCCAATCCAACTTGTAGGAGGTGCTTCTGGAAGCATGGGGTGAAATCTCTTCAGATTACCTCAATAAATTGACAACTAGAATGCCAAAGGTCTGCAAGGCCGTAATTGCTGCAAATGGAGGATTCTTTGATGAAAGCAAAGTTTGAAGGACACCATTATTATTTAAATTAAAAATCATTATTTATAACCTTGTCAACATCTTGACTATATTTCCTATTAATTTTGCAACTCATTTCATGTAAGTTTTCATGAAGAACAAGGACATTTCTGAGTGACCTCAAAATGTTGAATGGTAGTGTACATTTGGAAACTACGCTCACAGTAATCAGAATACTTAGCACCCTAACCACTGCTTATTCAGATAGAAAATGCAATGTATATATTTACGAGTAGATGTCTTTGTCTGTCATCTCTCTGTTGAACCAATCAACCCTTCTATGGGGACGGTGTATTTGTGGTTCACGCTTCGGTGTAAGGCTCGGCTTCATTCTAAGGCTCGGCTTGTCCACCAGAGGTCACAAAGTCCTTCTTAGTTGTAAAGCTTCTCAGGGAGTGTAGTGTTCAAATAGAACAGCTACCCAGATGCACCGGTGATTGTCTGAGATGGGATTTATGCCTTCCTCTCTTGAGTAGATAGCAAAGTTCTACATCCCTTTACATGCACAGCTGCAGACTGTCAAATATTCTGGTCTTTATCTTCTTCACCTTGTGTTGAGAGTTTCAGAGTCTGTAACCATTTCAACGTGTGGCCAACGTTCCACGCTTTTCTGGTCTGATAGGTGAGGTTATCTTCTAACCTCGTGTTGAGTTTCAGAGTTTCCAACCATTTCTGCTGGTCTGAGATTCTTAACCTTTCGTAACGTTCATCTCACACTGTCTGTCTACTGGTCTGATATGTTCATTCTTAGCGAGTCCTTTAAAGCACTCTGGTCTGAAAGGTGGTTCCATCACACTGACATGCTCTTCTGAATTCATTAGGGGTGTGACTTAGTTAATGTGCAATGGACATGAAAAACCATTATCTCATTAGAAACCAAAATCACATGCCTATCTCAACTAAAATAGTTGAATCATTCTTCATGTTGTATGAACATCATATTGGATGGAAACTTGAATGATAGAATGTTTCCTTCCTAAGTTACAGTATTTGGTAAAATTTTTAATAACATCACAAAATAATAAACACTATGACATGATTATTCTTTTGGTCCCCACTGACCATTCCTAACATCCCTACGTAGAAATATTGTTCCAATATTCACTTTTTTTTTACATTAGTGTTTTTGGGCGGCAAAGTGTCTCTGTAACAACGACATTCCAATCTTGATACTACCTCCTCTTCTGTGGGGGAAAGGGGTTCTGGCTATCTGTCAGCCATTTGCCAAGCTGATCTGAGGCCTTGGATCCTCGACCAGGAGAGTCATGACACCATCACACCATCACACATCCATCACTTATCCCCAAACCGAGTGGTGCAGTGGTCTAAGGCACTGCATCTCAGTGCTAGAGGTGTCACGACAGACCCTGGTTCGATTACAGTCTGTATCACAACCTGCCGTGATTGGGAGTCCCATAGGGCGGTGCACAATTGGCCCAATGTTGTTAGGGTTTGGCTGGGTTAGGCTATCATTGTAAATAAGAATTTGTTCTTAACTGTCTTGCCTAGATAAATAAAGGGGGAATAAATGCTTAACTGTTGGTATGAGGTTTTACTATGGAATGCAGTGATGCCAGGCATGATGGGACCCATATCATCCAAAAAGTTATACGTTTGAATCATCTGTCAATAGGACATTCTTCCAGGTGCTTTTCGGTAAACTTGAGTCAACTGCTGAGACTCGCGATGTACCAGTAGGTTGGTAGGAAATAGAGGTTGCAGGCTTCACATTCACGCTCAGCACAGCACCTAGTGTCAGCCAGAGTCTCATTCCGAATCTTGCCATGCACTGGTTATACTAAGTTGTGAAGTCCCCCGAGGTGAAATAAGCACCGCATACAGTAGACGTGTGCACAGTACCCTTAATCCAATCCACTTGCTTAAATCGGACAAACCGGTCCCACTTCAAAGCTAGCTTCTTGTTTTTGGGCCACAAATAATGAGTCTAACCGCGTCCTTGCGGGTGTTAAGGCACTATGTGGGTATTACTGCGCCAGCGACGAATGAAACACTCGCTCACTCAACTACGATTACCAAAATGCACAGGAGAATAGGAGATGAAGTTCTTTGCTTGAGTTTATATGGCTTCTACTTCATAGTATTTCACCAGCGGGCCTAACAACACCCGTGCCAATATATCCTCCAAACACCGGCTTCTCGGGCATTATCACTTAAACTTACAGGAAGGTGCTAAAGGGAGGGTGGCTCATAATAATGTCTGGAATGGAGCAAATGGAATGGCATCAAACCCATGGAAACCATGTGTTTGATGTAGTTAATAACATTCCACTTATTCCGCTCCAGCCACTACCACGAGCCCGTCCTCCCCAATTAAGGTGTATGTAAGTTATCAGATGTGTGTGTGTGTGTGTGTGTGTGTGTGTGTGTGTGTGTGTGTGTGTGTGTGTGTGTGTGTGTGTGTGTGTGTGTGTGTGTGTGTGTGTGTGTGTGTGTGTGTGTGTGTGTGTGTGTGTGCGTGCGTGCGTGTGTGTGGTACTGGGGTGGAGCAGACAGACTCTGGTCTGACTATGTCTTTATTGGATGACGAAACCCCTCCAGGGAGGTCATGATGGCTGCAGCAGGAGATGTGCAATGCATCCCAAAATGGCAGCCTATTCCCTATGTAGTGCACTCCTCTTGACCAGACCCCTATGGGATTCCCTATGGGCTCTGGTCAAAAGTAGTCCACTATATAGGGAATAGAATGTCATTTGGGACCTCGGACCTGGTCTAAACCTAATGCATTATATAAACCAATCGCTCTTTCTTCCCAGCCTACCGTTCATCTTCCTCCACCACAGGTAATCCCATTAGTTCTCTCCTGATATGGCCTTTTACAACAGATTTAATTCAGGGGATTTCAATCAGGGTGGAATCACATTACAGTTTTTGTGTCTTGTACGTGTGTGTCTCAACGTATTTGTCATGTGCACACTCACTCCTCTTTTTTTCTTTTGTTGTCTTGGGTGAGTGGTGTGTGGTTTATTTGATTTGTGTGTGTGTGTGTGTGTGTGTGTGTGTGTGTGTGTGTGTGTGTGTGTGTGTGTGTGTGTGTGTGTGTGTGTGTGTGTGTGTGTGTGTGTGTGTGTGTGTGTGTGTGTGTGTGTGTGTGTGTGTGTGAGAGTTTGTTCTTGTCATGGATAGAACCAATAAGTTGATAAAAGTGTATATATGTGTATGACCGATGTACTGTTGGAGTGTTTGTTCGTCTGTGTGCATGCGTGCGTTCGTCTTCACTGTCTTTTCTACAGTCCAAGTGCATCCTGGCAGCCAGGGATAAGACTGAGACTGAGTGTGGAATCTGAGTAACCATCACTCTTTCCTCTCCTCTCTTCTGTAGAGGGAGGGAAGCATCAATAACCCTGTGGGTAGAGTCCTGAATCGGGTCACAGAATGGAATTCGCAACACAATAGTTCTGAACCGCAAGCCGACCCATGGGTTGATGCTTTTATTCCACCCGCTAGCAGATTTGAGCAAAATATAAATCATATGGTGGGTGTAATGAAAACATGAGGAGAATAACATGTTTTCACCTCACTTGTAAATTGCAAGTTCACATGTGAAAATCACATTTGCAGTTTAACACGTGTGGCGGAAGAATCAGAATTAGTTAGGTAACATAATATGCTTGTATGATATGCTTGTTATTAGAATGGAACCCATCGGACTCTGGCATTGGCATTTGAACTTCCTCCCTCAGCTGGCCCTCAGTCACCTGGGGCCCAGAGAGGGGAGAAGTCAGGCTTGTCTTTCACATGTCCCTGGTGCTATGCAGAATATCCGAAAGAGGACAGGAGGGAACATTGTCTTCATACTGTATGTGAATGTCTTTACCTATTTTTACACCATGTGAAGAAATGGTCTGATTAATGGGGAACCAATTACTTGTCTCCACAATGTCTGTGTGCCAGTCACTTCCTCCTTTGGCCTTGGGGGAGATAAGTTCTGAGGCAAGATGTGTGGGCTAGTGTCTGGAACCATTGTATGTCATCTCTGATGTTGCACTTATCCTGGGATAGTGTATGACCTAGAGGCTCAGTCCCCTCAGTGAGCTTGTCCAGGCGTGTGGTCAAGAAGGGGTTTTACGTATGTAAAATGTATGCCATAGAATGTGTTGGTGTTTCTGTGCTATGTAGTACCAGGAATGAGATCGGAGCCTCGTCTTAGGGGCCAAACTCTGAACAGTGAGAACAGTCTTCATAGAAAATGCTATCTGGCTGCGGGATACTCCTTTCTCATTTATCAAGTCTCACCTTGTGACCCATTCCACACATCTGTTGTTTGTCATGTATACTAAGGTGTGGATCTTTGCTATGAAATATTTTTGTAGCCTTTGTGTCGGGGCTCTCAATGAATTGATAATACAGAAATTAACCACCACACATGTAAGAAAACTCAACATGTGAAAATTACAGTTCACATGTGGGGGTGAAATAGTGTTATTCTCCTCACATGTGAAAAGGTGGTTAACATGTTGCAGAGGCAATGTTTCCACATGTGTAATTGCAAATTCTGTCATGCCTTTCTGTAATTTTTTTTTAACTAGGCAAGTCACCAATCTCAACGTCAACAGTGAAGAGGCAACTCTAGGGTTCTGTCCTTCTAGGCAGAGTTGCAAAGAAAAAGCCATATCTCAGACTGGCCAATAAAAAGAAAAGATTAAGATGGGCAAAATAACACAGACACTGGACAGAGGAACTCTGCCTAGAAGGCCAGCATCCAGGAATCGCCTCTTCACTGTTGACGTTGAGACTAGTGTTTTGCGGGTACTATTTAATGAAGCTGCCAGTTGAGGACTTGTGAGGCGTCTGTTTCTCAAACTAGACACTCTAATGTACTTGTACTCTTGCTCAGTTGTGCACCAGGGCCCCCACTCCTCTTTCTTTTCTGGTTAGAACCAGTTTGCGCTGTTCTGTGAAGGGAGTAGTACACAGCGTTGTACGAGATCTTCAGTTTCTTGGCAATTTCTCGCATGGAATAGCCTTCATTTCTCAAGAATAGACTGATGAGTTTCAGAAGAAAGTTCTTTGTTTCCGGCCATTTTGAGCCTGTAATCGAACCCACAAGTACTGATGCTTCAGATACTCAACTAGTCTAAAGAAGGCCAGTATTATTGCTTCTTTAATCAGCACAACAGTTTTCAGCTGTTGCAAAAAGGTTTTCTAATGATCAATTAGCCTTTTAAAATGATAAACTTGGATTAGCTAACACAACGTGCCATTGGAACACAGGAGTGATGGTTGCTGATAATGGGCCTCTGTACGCCTATGTAGATATTCCATAAAAAATCTGCCGTTTCCAGCTACAATAGTCATTTACAACATTAACAATGTCTACACTGTATTTCTGATCAATTTGATGTTATTTTAAAGGACAATAAATGTGCTTTTCTTTCAAAACAAGGACATTTCTAAGTGACCCCAAACTTTTGAACGGTAGTGTATGTCGGCTATCAGCTTTTATTAGGTAAGAAGGCTCATTGAAAACATGTACAGATATTGTTCATAATTCATGGCATGGTTTCCTTTAATCCAAATGTTGAATAGACATGCAGTCAAATGAATATATGCAGGGAGGGTAATAATAGCCTACTACTCTGGAATCATAAACACTATTAAATAATGATGTTATTTGGTGGCTCTCAGAGCAATTATACTGTACGTGGGTGGGTTAGGATGTGGAGAACAATCTGTCCTGATGTCGGCTATCGGGTGGGGCTCGGAATTTATGTGGACGGCGTGGGGCGGCTCGAAAAAACAGACCCGTGCAGGAGTCATCAGGCACCGGCACCTCCTCCATCTCTTTGGTTTTCTCTTTTTTTCCCACTCTGTAACAGGGGCATACAGTATTCAGTCTGGCCAGACAGGATCCCACAGAGGCTGGACAGCCATGATGGGACTGGGTCCAGAGACATTCATCTGAAAGTGTTTTTGTGTACGTGTAGGCCTAGTGTAGCTGTGTGTTCCAACCAGAATGAGGGTATTTACAGTAATGACTGATATAAAAATGACAAGCAACTGCTAGAGATGAGCGTACACAGAACAATAGCCTAACCACAACACAACTCACAATTCAGAGATACGTAATATTCCTATGACATATGCACATTATTTTTCTTGTGTAATGCTGTCAATTACTTAACCCCTGATGGAGAGAGCGTGTTTTCAGAAAGACACTGCCTAGCTATTCCCATGTGTTTGGTACGTTGGGAGCACATCGCTACTTCATGTTATTTGTGATGTAACAAGGGAAAATTCTCTGCAGCTCATTTTCCAAGTGATGTTGGCCCCTGGTCTCCCCCGGAGAACTTGAATGAGCTCTTGTCACAGTAATGTAATGTGTGTGTGTGTGTGTGTGTGTGTGTGATTGTGCGTGCAACCATGCGTGTGTGCGAGAGTGAGATTGTGTGCATGCATCGTCATGTATGTGTGTGTGCATTTGACAGTGTGTATTATTTGTGTCATTGTGTGTGTAGGTGTGTCACCGTCCCTCCTCCCATGTGGGGAACGGAGCAGCAATGAAAGTGAATGAGCTCTTTAAACTCCCACAGTGTCTGGGGGACTGGTGTCTGTCACCATGATGCACTGGCCGTTAGTAAACTCCATTACTGCTGCGTCCTCATCTCTGTCACTGTCATCGCCTCCCACGCCGCTCGCCCAGGCTCCCCGACCCCCACACCCCGGAAACACACTGTCAGCGACGCAGTGCGTCTCAGACTTCCATCAGCACTCTGATCAAGTGGAAGATTACCCGGAACAACCCACTGTTTTTCTGTAAAAGCACACCAGTACACCCAACACCATCAACAGCGACAAGAGTACAGCCAAAACAACCTGGGTGTTCCTTTCAGTTTTTTATCATTGTCCCTGACTGCGCATAGGAGGCGATGACAGGGCCCACTATTGAAATAATTCATGAACTTTATTGTGTCATCACTGACAGGTTTTAAAATGTATCTACTATGTCTATATGTATGTTTTTTAGCTTTCAAGTAAAATCTATTGATTTGTTAAAAAGCTCAAACCTGGGCTTATGTCTGACTAGTTTGGATTTCCGTGTATCTTACACGTGTTTTAGTGTTAAATTCAATGCCGGTCTTTAAATTCCATCCCACTAGTTGTGTAGTGTGTGTGTGTAGAACTCCGTGCTGCACCGTGGCTATCTCAAAAGCTATCTCTTTTAATGGAAAACTGCTGCTACTGGAGAGTGAGAAAACGGTTGTTAGGTTATGATCCTATCGAGACAGTATTTAACAGAAGAGACCGGGAAGGCCATATCTTAATGCTAATGTCACTGTGTAGGTCTGTGATAAGAGGGTTTGGATCTGATAGCACAGGGATGGGGAAATATAGTCAGGTTTTTGTCACTGGAGCTAGCTGGGACTGTTGTGATTTCACGCCACTGCACGGTGTTAGGAAATGAGGTCACATCAATTGATAATTGATGTGGTCTGAAATGGGAATATTTGCGACACCACCATTTGTAGTTTGTGCTCCTCCATAGACCTTATACATTATGGGCCGTTTTCCTGGACACAGATTAAACCTAGTCCTGATGTAAAACTCAAACTCAATGGGGACTCATCTGAGAGTCATTTCTCGGAATCGGGCCCTATATGTTTTACACAACATTGCTATGTGGGCTTTTAGTTGAATAGCATTCTTCTCATCTGAGGAGTGATTGAGGGCAGTGTCTGTAGATTTATTTGGGAGAAAGATTTGAGTCTATGTCTGATCTGATGAAATTTATATTTTGTTATGATGATAGAGGATTACACAAGATGAATTTAGTGATTCCACACTTCAAGAAAATGAAAGGGGTGAAACGAAAAAGAGAAGTGATTTTGTGGTCATGATAAAAATGACCAAAAATAACATTGAAAATCCTTGCTATCTTCTACCATTGTCTGTCTTGTTTCTCTCTCTATCCCACTCTCTCTCTCTCTTTCACTGTGGAATGAGACTTTACATCCTGGCTCTAAATCACCTCAATAACACTTTAAATCAGTTAGTGGTTGGACTCGAACTCTTCCTCTAACTTTAATCTGCTCGGCACTGCCCTCCTCACCCACTCCTTACTCCCGTTGTGTCAGACGCTTGGTCCGTGAGGGAGATGGATGGATGAGGGACGCATCTATGTACGCCACTTAATTACCAAACAAAGCTGCCATGGCTGTAGCCCGGCGTTGTTGCTAGCTGTGTCCGCGAGGCGAGGGCGACACAAACAGATTCCGTGCCCCAGAGAAGCATGGCCATTCATCACCCTAACCTCATTGTGAAAACCAGACACACTTCACCCCCCTCGCTCCATCCCTCCACCTCTTCTCCACTCCGCATGGCCTCATCTGCTCATCCCCACCTCTCCTTATTCATCCCCCTGTACCCCAACTACACTCATATTAATACTAATGACGGCAGCATTGTGGGGCCAGACACTTCATTGTCCATATTGTCGGCCAGGCTCATCCTGCTTGTTCTATATTTCCATATTTATTCATTTATGCCGTCTTTCTCCCCCGAAGAGGCATATTAATTCTAATGGTGACAAAGAGACCAATCATGCACCACATGCCCAGCCCTTTGAGAGACAGGCAGAGAGAGTGAGAGACAGAGAGAGAGAGGGGGAGATCCACCATTTCCAAGCTCAGGGACATGTACTAGTCTGTGGCGACCTAAATGCAACAACTGGACAAAGAACGTGACACTCTTAGCACACAGGGGGACAAACACCTACCTGGAGGTTCCCTCCCAAATATGCCACCCTAGACACAACTCTGACAAAACAACCAACAAAAACGGGTCACAACTTCTGCATCTGTGTCGCACGCAGCTCTGGGTCTGTACATAGTCAATGGTAGGCTTCGAGGTGACTCTTACAGTAGGTACACCTACAGCTCATCCCTTGGCAGTAGTACTGTAGATTACTTTATCACTGACCTCAACCCAGAGTCTCTCAGAGCATTCACAGTCAGCCCACTGACACCCCTATCAGATCACAGCAAAATCTAAGTCTACTTGAACTGAGCAATACTCAATCATGAGTCATCAAAGCCAAAGGAACTACATAATATTAAGAAATTCTATAGTGGAAGGAAAGTAGTGTAGAAACCTACCAAAAAACAATTAGGCAAGAACTAATTAAATCCCTTTAGACAACTTCCTGGATAAAATGCTTGACTGTAATAGCAAAGGAGTAAACTTGGCAGTAGAAAATCTAAACAGTATACTTGACCTTTCAGCTTCCCTATCGAATCTAAAAATGTCAAGCAGACACCCTAAGAAAATTAACAACAATGACAAATGGTTTGATGAAGAATGCAAAAACCTAAGAAAGAAATTGAGAAACCTATCCAACCAAAAACATAGACCCAGAAAACTTGAGCCTACGCCTTCAGTATGGTGAATCACTAAAACAACACAGACATACGCTACGGAAAAAGAAGGAACAGCACGTCAGAAATCAGCTCAATGTAATTGAAAAATCCATAGAATCTAACCACTTCCGGGAAAATTAGAATCAAATCAAAATCAAATCAAATCAAATGTATTTATATAGCCCTTCGTACATCAGCTGATATCTCAAAGTGCTGTACAGAAACCCAGCCTAAAACCCCAAACAGCAAGCAATGCAGGTGTAGAAGCACGGTGGCTAGGAAAAACTCCCTAGAAAGGCCAATACCTAGGAAGAAACCTAGAGAGGAACCAGGCTATGTGGGGTGGCCAGTCCTCTTCTGGCTGTGCCGGGTGGAGATTATAACAGAACATGGCCAAGATGTTCAAATGTTCATAAATGACCAGCATGGTCGAATAATAATAAGGCAGAACAGTTGAAACTAGAGCAGCAGCACAGTCAGGTGGAAGTTGAAACTGGAGCAGCAGCATGGCCAGGTGGACTGGGGACAGCAAGGAGTCATCATGTCAGGTAGTCCTGGGGCATGGTCCTAGGGCTCAGGTCAGTTGAAACTGGAACAGCAGCATGGCCAGGTGGACTGGGGACAGCAAGGAGTCATCATGTCAGGTAGTCCTTGGGCATGGTCCTAGGGCTCAGGTCCTCCGAGAGAGAGAAAGAAAGAGAGAAGGAGAGAATTAGAGAACGCACACTTAGATTCACACAGGACACCGAATAGGACAGGAGAAGTACTCCAGATATAACAAACTGACCCCAGCCCCCCGACACATAAACTACTGCAACATAAATACTGGAGGCTGAGACAGGAGGGGTCAGGAGACACTGTGGCCCCATCCGAGGACACCCCCGGACAGGGCCAAACAGGAAGGATATAACCCCACCCACTTTGCCAAAGCACAGCCCCCACACCACTAGAGGGATATCTTCAACCACCAACTTACCATCCTGAGACAAGGCTGAGTATAGCCCACAAAGATCTCCGCCACGGCACAACCCAAGGGGGGGGGGCGCCAACCCAGACAGGATGACCACAACAGTGAATCAACCCACTCAGGTGACGCACCCCCTAGAACACACAACAACAACAAAAACACAGTGTTATCTATCCAAAACGGAGATGTATGGATAAACCACTTCTCCAATCGTTTTAGCTCTTTGAGAAAAACAGAAAAGAATATACATGATCAAATACAAATCTTAGAATAAACTATTAAAGACTACCAGAACACACTGAATTCACCAATTACATTGAATGATCTACAGGACAAAATGCAAACCCTCCAAACCAAAAAGGCCTGATCTTTTTGTCATGCCATCATCTGTTTCACCTGTCCTTGTGCTTGTCTCCAAATATCCCCTGGGTATTTATAGCTGTGTTTTCTGTCTGTCTGTGCCAGTTCGTCTTGATTGTTCAAGTCAACCAGCGGTTTGTCTCAGCTCCTGCTTTTCCCCAGTCTCTCTTTTTCTCGTCCTCCTGGTTTTGACCCTTGCCTGTCCTGAGTCTGGGCCTGCCTGCCTGCCTTCCTGTGCCTTTTCCCCTATACATACCTCAGCCTAAACATCAGCGACACAGGTAACTTCCACAAAGCTGTGAACGATCTGAGAGACAAGGCAAGAAGGGCCTTCTACGCCATCAAAAGGAACATAAAATTCGACATACCAATTAGGATCTGTCTAAAACACCTTGAATGAGTTATAGAACCCATTGCCCTTTATGGTGAGGTCTGGGGTCCGCTCACCAACTCAAAATTCACAAAATGGCAACAAACACCAAATTGAGACTCTGCATGCAGAATTCTGCAAAAATATCCTCAGTGTACAACAGAAAAAAAGACAAAATAATACATGCAGAGCAGAATTAGGCCGATACCCGCTAATTTTGATCATCCAGAAAAGAGATTCTAAATTCTACAACCACCTAAAAGGGAGCGATTCCCAAACATTCCATAACAATACCTACAGAGAGAATAACCCGAAGAAGAGTCCGGTAAGCAAACCACAATTAGACCCAACCAAATAATGAGGAAACAAAAAGATAATTACTTTGCACATTGGAAAGATTTAAGAAAAAAACAGAGCAAACTAGAATGCAATTTGGCCCTAAACAGAGAGTACACAGTGGCAAAATACATGACCACTCTGACAGACCCAAAATGAAGGAAAGCTTTGACAATGTACAGAATCAGGGAGCATAGCCTTGCTATTGAGAGAGGCCGCCATAAGCATACCTGGCACCTGGCTCTCAAGAGAAGAGCGGCTATGTGCACACTTCCACACAAAATGAGGTGGAAACTGAGCTGCACTTCTTTTAACCTCCTGCCAAATGTATGAACACATTAGAGACACATACAGTTGAAGTCAGAAGTTTACATACACTTAGGTTGGAGTCATTAAAACTAATTTTTCAACCACTCCACAAATGTCTTCTTAACAAACTCTAGTTTTGTAAAAATCGGTCAAGACATCTACTAAGTAAGTCATTTTTCCAACAATTGTTCACAGACAGATTATTTCACTTGTAATTCACTGTATCACAATTCCAGTGGGTCAGAGTTGACTGTGCTTGGAAAATTCCAGAAAATTATGTAATGTCTTTAGAAGCTTCTGATAGGCGAATTGACATAATTTGAGTCAATTGGAGGTGTGCCTGTGGATTTCAAGGCCTACCTTCAAACTCAGTGTCTCTTTGTTTGACATCATAGGAAAATCAAAAGAAATTAGCCAAGAACTCGGAAGAAAATAATTGTAGACCTCCACAAGTCTGCTTCATTGGGAGCAATTTTCAAATGCCTGAAGGTACCACGTTCATCTCCACAAACAATAGTACGCATGTATAAACACCATGGGACCACGCAGCTGTCATACCGCTCAGGAAGGAGACGCGTTCTGTCTCCAAGAGATGAATGTACTTTGGTGCGCAAGGTGCAAATCAATCCCAGAACAACAGAAAAGGACCTTGTGAAGATGCTGGAGGAAACAGGTGCAAAATATCTATATCCATATTAAAACGAGTCCTATATCGACATAACTTGAAAGGCAGCTCAGCTTTGAAGAAGCTAACTACAGACTACGATTGGCAAATGCACATGGGGACAAAGATCGTCCTCTGGTCTGATGAAACAAACATAGAACTGTTTGGCTATAATGACCTTCGTTATGTTTGGAGGAAAAAGGGGGCTTGCAAGCCGAAGAACACCATCCCAACCGCGAAGCACGCGGGTGGCAGCATCATGTTGTGAGGGTGCTTTTCTGCAGGAGGGACTGGTGCACTTCACAAAATAGATGGCATCATGAGGGAGTAAAATGATGTGGATATATTGAAGCAACATCTCAAGACATCAGTCAGGAAGATAAAGCTTGGTCGCAAATGGGTCTTCCAAATGGGCAATGACCCCAAGCATACTTCCAAAGTTGTGGCATAATGGCTTAAGATCAACAAAGTCAAGGTATTGGAGTGGCCATCACTAAGCCGTGACCTCAATCCTATAGAAAATGTGTGGGGCAGAACTGAAAAGCGTGTGCTAGTAAGGAGGCCTACAAACCTGACTCAGTTACACCAGCTCAATCAGGAGGAATGGACCAAAATCCACCCAACTTATTGTGGGAAGCTTGTGGAAGGCTACCCAAATTTAAAGGCAATGCTGCCAAATACTAATTGAGTTTATTAAGTCAACTTCTGACCCACTGGGAATATGATGAAAGAAAAAAAATATTATTCTGATATTTCACATTCTTAAAATAAAGTGGTGATCCTAACTGACCTAAGACAGGGAATTTTTACTCTGATTAAATGTCAGGAATTGTGAAAAACTGAGGTTAAATGTATTTAGCTGTATGTAGGTGTATGTAAACTTCCGACTTCAACTGTACCTGCAGATTCATGCAGGGTAGTAACGTCATTAATTGTGATTATGGTTAATTGTTTACTTATCTAGCTAGCTACATGTCTTAACAAAAGACTCCATTATACGAGTAACCATTTCTGGTGCGTTCGTTAAATCGATTTCAGAGCACTCTGGGGCGGCAGGGTAGCCTAGTGGTTAGAGCGTTGGACTAGTAACCGAAAGGTTGCAAGTTCAATTCCCCGAGCTGACAAGGTACAAATCTGTCATTCTGCCCCTGAACAGGCAGTTAACCCACTGTTCCTAGGCCGTCATTGAAAATAAGAATTTGTTCTTAACTGACTTGCCTAGTTAAATAAAAAAAATAAAACAACTCTCGTCTGAGTGTGTTTGAGAGCGTAGAATAACTGATGGATTTACGAACGCTCAACACTCATTGAAGTTGAATAT